>NC_090757.1:79120380-79122880 GCF_036898095.1 Palaemon carinicauda
GAACGTGATGTAGATAATGTGGATGAAGCCACTAGGTTGTCTGATAATTACGCATTGACCCATAAGCTGTATCATACTGACGTCACTCCTAAAATTGGAAGGAACAGAGTGTGGGAAGAGCGTCAAAATTACAAGGCACAAGGTAAGACTACGAGTTCACAGGTATCATCAGGGGGAGTTTATAATAAATCCTTTAATAGAGGTTTTAGAGGGGCAAGTCAAAATAGTTATGGTCCTAGTGTTAGTGCTGGAAAAGCAGGATCCAGTGGAAATGATCAGTTTAGACCCCGTTATCAAAGTATAGGCGAAAACTTTAGAGATTTTGTATGTTTCAGTTGTGGCAAACCAGGACACATCAGTAGGAGTTGTCCACATCGCACAGAAAACCGTCCAATTCAAGTGGTAAATAAAGTTAAAGATAAACCTGTACATTCTAAGAAGGATGATCATAAACCTGAAAATACTATTGCATTGTTAAATCAACCGCAAGCATGTGGTGACATTAGTCCTTGTTTGTTTGCTTCTCCCCTTAGGCCAGGTAAGAGTTACTGTAACAATAGCATTGATAATAATGTATGTAATGTTGATGAGAATATTGGTTACAAAATGGGTAACAATTGTGTTCAAAATGTTAATAATGTTGGTTATGTTGAGACTAATGTAAAAGAAAATAGAATGGCACTACCTGAAAAGAGTACCAGATCCAAAGGTACTGAATTGTATGACCCTTTTATGGGAGAAGGTTGGTTACACCTCCCTTGTGTTGAAAAAAAGAAAGTAAGGTGGTTAAGAGATACCGGAGCGGTACAGTCTGTAATGGTAAGAAATATGTATGACCAGTGGAAGGATACTTGAGAGTATGTACTTCTGCGTGGGTTTGGTCCTGAATTCTCGGCTCCATTAGTAGAAGTAAAGTTGGAAACTCCGTTAATTTCGGGATTTGTTAAAATTGCTTTGGTGAGAGAAATCCCAGTGTCGGGAGTAGAGTTAATTCTTGGAAATGATTTATGTGGAGACAAAGTTTTTGGTAGCAGTAATCCAATTTTGACAGAAAAACCCTCTAATTCTTCATCTATTACAGAAGTTGAATGTACATTTCCAAACATATTTCCTGCTTGTGCAGTTACTACAAGAAGTAAGAGTACCGAAGGAAAGGTAAAGGATGACGACGGTTTGGATTTACAAAATTTGTTTAAAGACAGTCCAGAAACACAAGTAAGTAAATTCAGTACTCCTTTGCGAATGCTGAAAGTTAATAAGGAAGAATTTGTTAAATCTCAAATTGAAGATGAGAATTTGAAGGTAATAAGAGATAATGCCCTTGTTGATATAAATGATATCGAGAAGGAAGGCAAGTGTTACTTTGTTAAGGATGGAGTCCTAATGAGGAAGTTTAAGAGTAGAAATGTTAATGATGTTGTAGAACAAGTGATTATTCCAAATAGTTATAAGAATTTTGTTCTAGGTATTGCTCATGACAGTAGTTATTCTGCTCATTTAGGTATAAACAAAACTTATGAGAAATTATTGAGGTATTTTTATTGGCCTAAGATGCACAAAGATTGTAGTGAATATTGTAAAAACTACGATTTATGTCAAAAAGTAGGCAAAGCTCAACATGACCCTAAAGTGGTGCCATTGCAACCCATTGAAGTTCCAGGTGAACCCTTTGAAAGACTGGTTTTGGATTGTGTGGGACCTCTTCCTAGGTCTAGCAAAGGCAACGAGTATTTGCTGACAATTATGTGTAGTGCTACCAGATTTCCAGAAGCTATTCCTTTAAGAACTGTGAGTGCTGATAAGATAATTGAAGCGCTTTACAAGTTCTTCTCGCTGGTTGGTTTGCCAAAAGAAGTACAAACTGACCAAGGAACCAACTTTAAGTCTTAAAAAGTTTACATCATTTTTAGCCTGTCAGAATATTAAGCATTGCTTATCATCTCCTTATCACCCACAGAGCCAAGGAGTGGTCGAACGATTTCATCGAACCTTCAAAACCATGCTTCGCACGTACTGTTGTGAAAATGAAAAGGAATGGGACGTCTACATCCCAATGTTGCTATTTGCCGTTCGTGATAGCGTACATTCATCGTTGGGGTATTCTTCTTTTCAGTTAGTATATGTCCATCAGGTAAGGTCGCCCATGGAGGTGATAAAGAATCAATTGATTTCAGATGAAAAGGATTCTATCACTTTACAAGAAATGAAGGAAAAAATAAAGAAAATATGGAAAGTAGCACATGAGAATCGCGAAATGGTACAAGAAGGGATGAAAAGAAACTACGACAAAAAGGCTGCAAAACGTGAACTCTACATCGGAGACAAGGTTCTAGTGTATCTCCCTACATCTGGTAAGGTTTTTAACCAGAAGTATATAGGACCTTGCACGGTGAAAGAAAAAGTAAGTGATGTTAACTATCGAATTCAATTTCCTACAGGACGAAGGAAAGTTAAAACTTTCCATATTAACAAGTTGAAAAGGTATAATGAATCCAGTGGA
>NC_090757.1:79132880-79157880 GCF_036898095.1 Palaemon carinicauda
AGTCCAGCACAGAATCATCTGTCCTTTATTTCTATATACATTTTATTACTATTTGTCGAGCCGGGGCTTTCATATTTATTGTAAATGTAACTGTAGGAAACACAAATGCCCCGCATTTTTCACCTGTCCGCGGCCGGTCAGTGACCTTGCTACTTGGCCATCTGCACATGTCAATTTATTTTGCCCATGTTGGAAATAAAGCATCACTCGTCTATGGTTTGTCATCACGAACCCTTACACTTGGTGATCCTATAGTTCCCCTTAACGAACTTACAATGTTGATTTAAAAAAAAAAAAAAAAAAAAATCGTTTAGGCTCGCGATTTCCATTCACGGATGAATTACGTCACAAGTTATTTCGTATTTTGACATCTGCAAAACTTTGCCACGAACTTCCCCTTAACGAACTTTCAACGGTGATTTTGTCAGAAATCGTATTGGCTCACACTCCACATAACCTAACGCCACTAACCGATTAATTATGGTACAAATCAGTTTGCGTTCTGGTGTATCTAAAAGCAGTTTTGCTACGGCAATTAAAGACTACTCAACAGCTTGAAATTCCTACCCCTTTAGCGGACTTAATACAGCTTACTACTGAGTTCAGGATTGTGGGGTCAGATGACATATTCAGAAGTCGACAGTACCTCGCCCCTCGCAACTGAAGGGCATGGCACAATAATAACATAAACGGCCACACGAATGTCGATGGAACATAAATTGCAGCTGCCCCCCCTCACACCGGATGCATCCACAGTATTGTTCCAGCATACTGAGTCCCACTTAAGGCTGGCAAACATTACCGATGAGATGAAAAAAGCAGATATGGTAATGGTAATGTTGACATCAGATGCTTTAAAAATGATTTCCACCTGGCTGAAACAAAGGACGTAACCCATGAGGTACAGCGACCTAAAAAAGAAAGGGACAGAGATCTACGACCTCCCGGTACCCAAAAGGGCCCAGCGTGCCATCGACCTGATGACGACGCCCCTCAGTGACACCTGTCCCTCAGCAGCCTTGGACAAACTGATGGACCTCCTCCAGCTGAACGAGTTCGACAGTGATGGGCAGCACAGGGAGATAAGCCTGTCAAGGGATATATTCTTACATCACCTTCCCCAAAGCATCCGCGCCCAGTTGGAGTGAGCCGAGGACCTGGACATGCCGACATTTTCTTGAAAAGGCCAAGAAACTTCACTTAGCTGGCTGGGCTTCCTGATGCGCCGCCACCGCCTCCGTCAACGCCGTCATGGAGGAGACTGAAGATTATCCTGAATAGTCAGACGAGGTGGGGGTCAACGCGGTCCATGACGGAAGATTCCAGTACTCTTGCTCTCGTCACCTGCTGCATCGACAGCAGCAGCAATGCCAGAAGAGTCTCCAGCAGGAGCAACAGCACCGACGGGACGACCACTACCACAAGGGTCCTGACTTTCTCAGATGGGGCTATTTCCACAGAGTATGGGGGAAAGATGCATGGAAGTGCGTCCAGCGATGTGCCCATCCAAAAAAAAAAAAAGGTGGGTGACCGCGTCTACAAGCAACAGTGGAGCAGGCGAGGCCAAATCACACAGCCTTCTACATCCTGGAGGTCAACTCAGGAGAAGGGTTCCTGGTGAATACCGGCGGTAAAGTGTCGACTTTACTGCCCTCAAAGGATGACCCCGGGCTCCCATCAGATGACAGGGCCGCCCTAGACACCGCAGACGGCAGCCCCATAACCAGTTACGGAACAAGGACAATGAAGATATCCATCATGGGCCGGGATTACGAGTGACATTTCCTGATTGCAGATGTCAAGGTGTCCCTCCTCGGCGCCAATTTCCTCGTTCCCCACGGAATGCCGGTAGATGTGAGTCGCAAACGACTAGTCGACTAGGATTCAAACCATTCCCACCACCTCTCCAGCGGCCCCAGCCTTCCCAGGATGTGTCTAGTCACGCCCCACGAGTACGGCCACCTGCTGCAGGAATTACTGGAGGTCTTCAAACCCGAGCTTCATCAATCAGAAAGAGTCCATATCTCAACAACAGCCCCTCCAACCCACTGCAAGTTTAGACGCCTCTCACCGCAGAAGCTAAAAGAGGCCAAGGGCACCTTCCAGGAGATGGAGCGGATGGAAATTTGCAAGAAGTCGTCCAGCCCCTGCGCCTCTCCCCTGCATATGGTCAAGAAACCCTACGGGAGTTGGAGACCTTGCGGTGATTATACAGGTTTAAATCTAGTCACGACGTCTGACCACGACCTGTTGCCCAACATGCAGGATCTCACCGGGGCCCTCCCCGGGGCACTATTTTCTCTAAAATTGATCTCCGGAAGTCATATTTTCAGGTTCCCGGGCTTCCCAACGACATCCCAAAGACGGCCATCATCACCCCATTCGGGTCCTACGTTTTCTCCTACTCAACGTTCGGCCTGAGAAACGCCGGGGCGACCTTCCAGTGTCTAATGGACAGCATCCTGGGGGACCTTACCTTCTGCGCTGTCTACGTTGACAACATCCTCGTGTTCTCCAAGACTTGTGAGAACCACTTGGGGCATGTGAGGACGGTTCTGAAGCGACTGCAGGAAAATGGCATTGTGGTATGCTTCGACAAGTGCACATTAGAAGCGGAGAAGGAGGATTTCCTGGGATAAGGACTCTCAAAAAGGGGCATGCGCTCCATGACATCAAGGGTGGAGGCCATAAACAAGTTCCCAGCACCGACCTCTGTGAAGTCCCTGGAAGAGTTCATCAGCATGGCCAACTACTACCAGAGGTTCCTGCCAACATCACCAGCATGATGATGTCCTTCCTCAACTTCCTGAAGGGGAAACCGAGGAAACTACAGTGGGATCTTCCTAAAAAAAAAAAGCATTTGAACAGACAAAGACTACCCTCTGCAAGGCCATAGCCCTGGCCTAACAGGACACTGGGGCCCTACTGAGGTAAACTATGGACGCCAGTAACGTCGCATGCGATGCTGTCCTAGAACAGTTGGGCTCAGCCATGTCGTCCTGATGGAAGGTTCTTTTAGGCAGCTTTCTAAGGGATATTTGGCTACAGTGATACTCCCAGAGAATTAACCAATGGTCTCCAGAATTCTAGCTCCAGGCACGAGTATCCTTAAAATAACTGTAAAGGATATCGCATAATATCAGGGGACGTATTTCTTGATACACACATAGCAAATTTTACCCTGAACAGAGTTTTCGCTTTGAGGGGGAAGAGTGGCGAAAGTGAAGGAGAGCAGTCATCAAGGCTACACAGTGGATCCCCTCCCCGTACTACTATGGCGAACCATTTCTTTTGCAGTAGCAAATATAGCACGGTGTATCTCCCGACTGCTCTCGGTGTTGTTACTATTACAAGGATTATTACAATGCAATCTTCAGCATCTTCACCCTTTAGAAAGTTGCGTATCTAATTTTTCCTGTGTATAATTTTCATCTCCCTTCTCACAGTTAAATTAGCATAATTTAGATGTGTTTAGTGGAGCAGAGCCATCACTGGAGGCGGCCATTTTGGATCGCTGTCGTACGCCATAAATGTTTTATTTAGTTAGTAGTATGACGTCCCGGGTATTTAGCTATAATGAATTCTAGCTATTTAGGCAAATTATGTTAGTGAAGATCAGATTACACATGTAATATTTCCTCTTCTTTTAAAACGTTTTGATAGTATACGTTAGGGCCTCGGTGATATAGCGTACCCGAGATCCCGACTCGAGTTAGGCTAGCCTAACACGTTTTAGTATACTTTAGTAACGTTATCCCCGTTAATCTGTTTGTATTGTTTTTTTTAATTCAATCGGAGATAGTACATCATAATTTGATACTCGTCTCTTTTAGAGATTTAAGGATAAACCCTTCCTTCCCTCTGAGTGCTGCCATTAGACGGCAACCCTATCTTTGGTCTTGCCATAGAGTAGTGTACTCCGGCTTGACTGAGATAGTGTTTCTGTCCAGCCTCTTTGCCGGTGAGTATCCAGGCTTTGAAATACGGCAGTAACTCAGAGTTTTCAGTCTTGTTGTTGGCAACTCTACAGATGGGGGATTAGTCATTCCCCTGCCGGTTACACAGTTGCTGGCATAGGAATCCTGGCTTCCCTAGTCCACAACCAAAAGTGGTAGTACAGCTGCCGCCACCTTTCTCCCTTGGGGTCTAGAAGACATGTCTTATATCCGGCAATGTCTTAGGCTAAGGAATTGTTATTCCTCTGCTGCCCAAGACGGCACAAGCATAGGAAACTATGATTCCTTGATATGCAGCCGACAGTAGGAGGCATACCTGTCGCCTTCTTTCTATGCAAAATATAAGATCCTCTCCCTTCCCCTTTGGTCCTTTAGTCATGGCCTAGCCGTCACCTCTGTGGCCGGTATTCTACAATCTCTCCGCTTGCCGGGCTGATTACGATGCCAGCCGGGCTCCTACAAAAGCGGCTAGATTGCCATTTCGACCTTTCCCCTAACGGAAGCAAGGCTCCGGGAAAGGTAGTGCCGGCCATGATGGCTGCCGGTGGGAGACCCATCATAACTTTGAGTATTCTTCAGTCCTCTCTTGGACTACCATCCACAAACCCAGCAGTGCAGCCAGCAACAAATATTATGGCTGGATGGAAGCTAGAATTAATACATTCTCTCCCCTTCTACTTGAATCCTCATTCTGGAAAGAAGGCAGTGGAGACAGTAGTCCCTACAACCCTAATTATTGTACTAAACTATAATGATACGGTAGTCATTCTCTCCATTCTATCTCTCTTTCTTTCAGCTAGAGCCGCCTGGGACTAGCCTAGCCGGTAGTATGCCGTCAGAACTATAGTATAAGACTACACAGTAGCCAGTATTCCTGCAGTATAGCAAATACAGCAGTTAGAAAACTACAGTATATAACATACAGTAGTATGATTTTCCAACATATTCTGTGTATCCTTTCCCAGTCCATTATTGAGACCACTAAGCAAATGTTGAGGTGAAGTATTCCTTAAACATTCTGATGTATCCTAGATCATCAGAACATAAACTTTTTATCCTGAAGTATTAATATTTAACTTTTTGGGGACTTAGTGCTGGTATACACTGACTCCAGCTCTATGAACTAGAGCTATTCCACCCTATATTTCCTTAATAAGAAAATTTCAAAATATGAGCCTTTCCTATTTCCTTTCTACCTTACTATCCTAAACTATAATTATGATAGTAAGAATTACAGGAGGAGCCCTAGGTGAAGCGTGCGGTTATGTACTGCAACCACAAAAGTAGGAACTTTTGTGGCCACAACATGTGCAGGTCTCATGCCCCCTGCTCCATCGCAACTGAAACCCTGAGGTATTGGGACTCCAAGGGTTTGACCGTTTGCTCGGCCTTGATATCCAAGGGTTTTGGTGATCCCAAGACAGCGGAGTCGAGGGATACTGCGAGGGAAACACTCCGGAAGTGGGTAAGAGAGTTCCAGAAGAACTTTCTGGGACCTTACCTACCAAGTGAAACAATCTGAAGCCTTCTGTTCCCTGAGGCAACATCCTATGCGGTTGTGCCTCAGGTACGAGTCGAGCCTCCCTGCATACAACTGACAATAGAGGCCGACATTAATAAGGCCTTGGAAAGCATGGACATCCATCAGGAAAGGATGTCAGAGGTGTCCTCAAACACCGAAAAGGATCTCCTCCAAGAAGACCCTGAACAAGAGGTGGCCCAGCCACCCGAGGAGGAAGAAGAATCCGGATCAACAGAGACGAAAGACCCTCTACTGTCTGTGACGGCATATCAACCTGTTCTGTCAACCTCTTGGGCCCCAACCCCTCAACCAGACCCGCTGTTCCCCAAGGGCGAAGCGTTCATGACGCAGATCCAGCTTATAATGGAAACTATGCGTAAGGAACAGCAAGAGATGAAGAAGGAAGTCAGGGAAGCACACAGCGCAGTCACTTCTCGCAGCTCCTACAAGCAGCCCAGAGTCTCTGACTTACCTCAATACTCCAAAACCAACCCCTGGAGGTATGCGAAGTTCATGCCTACGATGAATGGGAAACTCTATGTCTTGGAGAAGATGGGAGCCATACCCCTTGACGATCTCCAATTCTGGCCGAACTTTGCGCCGTACCCGGAGTGCATCATCAGGTTAAAGAACAAACCTGCGTCTAAAGAAGAGACGGAACCTAAAGAGGTTATGGTATTTGACCATGACAAGGCACAGGATCTCTAGACGAGTAGCCTGAAGAAAGCAGGATATACAAACTCAAAGGTCTCTGCTTTGAGCAAGAGGCACCCTACGTTCCCTGCTCCTTCCTCCAGAGCTTTATCTTTCACGTCTAAAACTCTCCACTGCGTACTAAAGGCAGTTGATGCAGGAAAATCATGCCCTACGCTAGAGGAGTATAGACCATTGTCTCTAACCCTGCCTACGGGCAAGAAGGACTGGAACGAAGTCCATCTAACGTTCTCGATCGCAAAACCAGATGCAGATATCGCAGGACAGCAGTTCAACGAGAACCTTCCGAAGCTGCCGTACTTTCTTCTGCGAAGAGAACAGGAGACAAAAGAGAGACTAGCTGCCTCTCTTTCTCTCGACAACTGCATGGAGATGTGTGCAGGCATCTCAAGTACCCCAGATATGTACACGGTCCTAGCCAAGATGCACATGACAACACTAGTCAAGGACCTGTAAGCTTTTGTGAAGGCCGGGAGGGCCTGTAAAGAGTACGTGTTTACCAATGCAACAGTCAAGCACGAACCTATGAATTTAATCACTTCATGTATTTTGGGCAAGGACCTCTTCCCAAAGGAAGCAGTCTAAGAGGTAGTTGCTAAAGCCACCACGGAGAATAGGAACAATCTCCAAAATTGGGGCATGTCTTCCAAAAGGAAATCATCCTCTGACACTAGTCCCCAACCCAAGAATAGGGAGATGAAGAAGCCATGAGTGCCTCATAGACCTGTGCAACATCCCACTGTTACCATGACCACAGTGCCCCACATGGTTGCCCAGCCGCAAACCACTTTCCAGATGGTGCCTCAGCAGTTAGTAGCCCAGTCACCAGCCTTTAACTCTGACTTTGAGAGGCACACCTCTACCTTTCGCCTAAAAGGTAGAGGATCTGGACGAGGCTCCTCAAGAAACCCCTCAAGGGGTAGAGGAGGACGTGTTCAGGGTAACAAACCCTGCGGATCATCCAAGCAACAAGATGCTCCAGGTAGGAGGAAGACTCTTCCACTTTCGGGATCATTGGACCTTCGATCCCTGGGCCCACAGCCTAATCAAGAATGGACTAGGGTGGAAATGGAACAGAATTCCATCTTCCTTTCCTCAATTCTTCCAACACTTCACCCCCTTATTGGAAGAATATACCTTGGAACTCTTGAACAAAAAGGGTCATAAGAAAAGTAAAGTCCATCAAATTCCAGGGAAGGGTGTTTTGTGTTCCCAAGAAGGAATCGGACAAACTCAGTCATTCTAGACTTGTCTCCACTCAACAACTTCATCGAGAACAACAAGTTCCGGATGTTAACCTTACAACACATAAGGACCCTGTTACAGAAAGTGGCCTGCATAGTCTCAATAGACCTAGCAGATGCTTACTGGCACCTTCCAGTCAGCCACCCCCTCTCCTCCTACCTAGGATTCAAGTTACAGAAGACAAAGTATGTCTTCAAAGCCATGCCCTTACGACTAAACATAGCCCCAAGGATATTCACAAAACTTGCGGACACAGTCGTACAACAGCTACGCCTAGAAGTCACTCGGGTAGTAGCATACCTGGACGACTGGCTGGTGTGGGGACCATCCAAGACTGCTTGTCTGCAGGCAACCTCGAAGGTGATCCAGTTCCTGGACCATCTTGGTTTCAAGATCAACTACAAGAAGTCTCGCCTCTTTCCTGATCAAGAGTTTCAATGGTTGGTAATCCATTAGAACTTGCAGTCACACCTGTACCATCCATGTTTCACACAATTGTACATAATTCCTTTTGTATATATTATGCTTGTATCTTCGCTCTTCCCTCGCACTAAAACGAACATGAAAATTCATGTCTGGTTTTTCCTCTGTAATATTGTCTGTCTTGTGAACTTGTTATGTCCTGTTGCCTTGAGGTTTGTATATAAGGAGAATGTTCTACAATAATATAACTCAGTCGTTTCCAACCTGCCTTTGAGTTCACACCTTACTCGGCGCCGTCACATTGGTGACCCCGGAAGTCGACTC
Organism: Palaemon carinicauda; assembly: GCF_036898095.1. Taxonomy (NCBI): domain Eukaryota; kingdom Metazoa; phylum Arthropoda; class Malacostraca; order Decapoda; family Palaemonidae; genus Palaemon; species Palaemon carinicauda. The sequence goes on from NC_090757.1 coordinate 79,141,065, forward strand.
GTTCCCACTGCCTTCCACCCCCACCTCCCTCGCCCCTCCATCATTGGTACTATGACGGAGACGGACTCTACAGCAGTTGGTGCCGCGGCCGCCCCATTGAAACTTTCACCGTTCCCCAGTAGAGAAGCGTTTGCTTGGTTTCAACGCGCTGAAGTCCACTTTCGTATCAGGGGCGTGACTCGCTCAACCACCAAAGCGGATTATGTTCTCGCGGCGATACCTGAGGACACCTTCCCAGAAATATCCGACTGGCTTTGAGAACAAGGAGACACCCAAATAGCGTATGACGCCCTCAAAACATACCTTCTGCAGCAGTACTCGCCGTCGCCAGCCGCCCGTAGAGCAAAGCTTTTTCAGCTCTCGCAACAACCGTTGGGGGACCAAAGGGCTTCGCTTGCCCTCAGGGAAATGACCAGTATCGCTCGCCTTCAACCTGCCGCAGACAGCTCTCCTCGTGAGGTGAACCTACTCCGTGCCCTTTGGATACGCCGTTTACCTGAACCTGTACGCGCTGCCATACAGGATGTCGATAGTTTACCCATAAAGGACTTGATGACCAGATGACCAAAGCCGACGCCCTTATGGACAGCCACTTCAAGACCTCCATCAACGCCTCCACCCCTGACGACGAGGATGCCTATTCAACATCAACCTAAGCTGACATGCATGCCTTAGGACATGCACGCCTACCCTGTGACGTGCCGAAGCGGCGACAAAGCCGCCCACCACCCACCAATCGCTCGCGCCCCAACGAACGACTTCTACAGCCACTTACTACCTCCCATCCGCCGCAGTTTTGTTACTACCACTTCAGATTCGGGGCAACCGCGAAGAAATGTGCAAAAGATTGTCAGTGGCCAAAAAACGTGTAAGTAGGCCATCGCTTGTGGCGGTGGCCTCCCATGTTTCTAATCTTTTCTTTTTACAAGATGCAGGAACGGGCGTGCGATTTTTGGTAGACACGGGTGCTTGTCATTCCCTTTTGCCAAGGAAACTCTTCAAGGCACAACGTAGTCTGTCTACATCTGCCGACGTCCGCTTGGTAGCTGCCAACGGATCTGCGATACCCACCTACGGTTACGAGAACCTCACATTATCGTTCGGAAACGATAGATTCAATTGGAAGTTTCTCGTTGCTGACGTCAAGATGCCAATCCTCGGTGCGGATTTCCTCTCTCATTTCCACCTTCTGGTCGATGTCGCCCACCGACGATTGGTCAACGCAGACTCGTACTTGTCGACACCTCTTCAACCCGCCCCTCTAACCTCGCTCTCCACATCAGCGCACCCACGGATGCCTACGCCCACGTCCTCACGTCGTACCCGGAAGTTTTCCGTCCAGAACTTCGCCAAACGCCCACGGTTCCTGCTAAGCACGGTATTTATCACCATATCAAGACGACGGGACCCCCAGTCTTCGCAAAATTCAGGCGTCTATCACCGGAACGATTGGCAGCCGCCAAACAGACGTTCGCCGAAATGGAGAAAATGGGCCTTTACCAAAAGCCCTCCAGCCCATGGTCGTCACCCTCACACATCGTTCTGAAGAAAGACGGCTCCCTCCGTCCATGCGGGGATTACAGGCCCCTGAACATGCAAACAGAACCGGATCACTACCCCCTCCCAAACATTGCCGATGTAACCTCCTACCTGCACAAAGCAAAGGTTTTCTCTACCCTCAACCTCATGAAGGGGTATTATCAGGTGCCTATGAACCCAGAAGACATCCCCAAGACCGCCATCACCACTCCGTTTGGCACATACACCTTCAATTACTCCTGTTTTGGCCTTCATAATGCTGGGGCAACGTTTCAACGTCTCGTGGATGGCATCTTAGGGGACCTCCCTTTCTGTGTATGTTATGTGGACGACATACTTATGTGGACGACATACTTGTGTTCTCCTCCTCAAAAGAGGAACACCTCCATCACCTGCGCATCGTGCTCGACCGCCTGCAACAAAACGGCCTTGTAGTCCGGTACGACAAGTGTACCTTTGGCGCCAACGAAGTGTCGTTCTTAGGGCACCGTATCACTCTAGAAGGAGTCCATCCCCTCCCTGAGAAGGTAGCAGCCGTTCAGAATTTCCCCGCGCCCTCGACCGCCAAAGCTCTGCAGGAATTCTTGGGCATGATCAACTATTATCACCGTTTTCTGCCAGCCATTGCCGTCACTCTTGCTCCCCTCTACGCCTCCCTCAAGGGCAAGCCAAAGGACCTGAAGTGGGGTCCCCTTCAAGAAGCAGCCTTCTGCAATGCAAAGAAGGCCCTATCATCTGCTGCGGCTCTCACTTTTCCTATCCCACACGCCCCTCTCCTTCTCTCCACCGATGCCAGCGACGTCGCTATTGGTGCAGTACTTGAGCAGGTGGTCAAAGGCTCGCCCCGCCCATTGGCCTTCTTCAGCAGAAAACTGTCCAAGGCAGAATCGGGTTATTCTACCTTCGATCGAGAATTGCTGGCGGTGCACTTGGCTGTCCGTCACTTTCGCCATTTCTTAGAAGGTACGCCCTTCGTCATTCGCACAGACCACATGCCTCTGGTGCGCACCTTCACTCGACAGTCTGACGCCTGGTCCGCCCGTCAACGCCGACATCTCTCCACCGTGACTGAATACAATTGCACCCTCCAATACGTCCCTGGGAAAATGAATCCCGTTGCCGATGCCCTGTCAAGAAACACGTTGGCTGCCGTTCAACTGGGATTGGATTACAACGCCCTGGCTTAAGCCCAACGACAGGATCCAGAGTATCAAGCTTGTAGGACATCCTGCACGTCCCTCCGTTGGGAAGATTTTCCCCTCGAAGACTCCAACACCACCCTCCTCTGTGACGTCAGTACTGGTAGACCGCGACCTTGGAATCCTGCTCCCATGCGCCGACAGGTGTTTGATTTCATCCACGGCCTTTCACATCCCTCGTGCCGTTCTACTGCACAGCTGCTGAAGGCAAAGTTCATTTGGCACGGCATTTCTAAGGATGCTAAGGATTGGGTCCTCGCCTGTACTTCTTGCCAAACTTCCAAAGTACATCGACACACGGATTCAGTAGTGGGCACCTTTCCTTAACCTCAGCGTCGTTTCGCACACATTCACGTCGAGGTGGTTGTAGGCCTCCTACCCACATCACAAGGACATCGTTACCTGTTTACCGTCATCGACCGCTCCACTCGTTGGCCTAAAGCCATTCCCATGGAAACTGCAACGTCCGCCTTATGTACATCTGCCTTACTCTCTGGATGGATTTCAAGATTCGGTATCCCTGAGCATATTACTTCTGACAGGGGAACCACCTTCACCTCTCAATTGTGGACGTCATTAGCGAATCTCCTGGGCATCACCCTACATCAGACAACGTCCTACAACCCCGCTGCTAATGGAATGGTTGAACATTTTCATCGCACCCTCAAAGCAGCTTTGATGTCCCGCTGCAAGGATTGCAACTGGTTTACTCAGCTTCCCTGGGTCCTCCTTGGACTAAGGACCACTCCTAAAGACGCCCTCGACGTCTCGGCAGCTGAAATGGTGTATGGCGATCCGTTGGTCGTCCTTGCCGAATTTTTTCCTTCTACAACCTCCTCCGACGATCTCCAGCGCATACGTCACGTCGTGGGAAAATTTACTCCGTGCCGCCAGACTTACAAGCCCCCAGCAAAGCATCACATACCAACGGACTTGCACTCTGCAACGCACGTCTTCCTGCGCAACGACACCAGCAAGCCACCACTAATGCCCCCTTACACGGGCCCTTTCCTTGTGATCCGACGCAGTCCGAAAGCATTCCTCCTAAACATTCGGGGCAAAGAAGACTGGGTCTACATTGATCGTGTAAAACCTGCTTATCTTCTGCCAGATGACCCGACTACAGTTCGCCTCTCTAGATCAGGGCACCCTATTTAACATGACAGTATGTCATTTCTAGGGGGGGGGGAGCCATGTACCAACCGTGTTTCACACAATTGTACATAATTCCTTTTGTATATATTATGCTTGTATCTTCACTCTTCCCTCGCACTAAAACGAACATGAAAATTCATATCTGGTTGTTCCTCTGTAATATTGTCTGTCTTGTGAACTTGTTATGTCCTGTTGCCTTGAGGTTTTGAATATAAGGAGAATGTTCTACAATAATATAACTCAGTCGTTTCCAACCTGCCTTTGAGTTCACACCTTACTCGGCGCCGTCACACACCGCTTCTCCATTCCACCGAAGAAGAGGAGAGAGATTGCGGGTTCTGTCAAGAGACTACTGAAATCCAACAAGATTTCAAGACGCCAATCGGAAAGAGTACGGGGCTCTCTACAGTTCGCAGCAGTAACAGACCCAGTGCTAAGAGCATAGCTAAAGGATGCGTCAGGAGTCTGGAGAAGATACGCATCAAACGCTCAAAGAGATCAACAGAGACCGACACCGACCTTACTGCGATCGCTTCTAAGGTCGCGATCAAAAGTCAAGAGCCAGGCAAGGACTATTCCCTTACAACCACCGCAACTGTCAGTAGTAATCCAAACGGATGCCTCACCGGAAGGATGGGGAGGTCATTCCCATCAAAGGAAAGTACAAGGGAATTGGTCACGCCAGTTCAAGACCTTTCACAGCAACATTCTGGAAGCCATGGCAATCTTCCACACATTGAAGGAACTATCCCCACACAGATCAGCCTAAGTCAAGTTGGTCTTGGACTGCGAGGTGATAGTAAAAGGTCTGAACCGACAAGGCTCAAGATCGCCCTACATCAATCACGTGATGTTGGCCATCTTTTGCTTGGCAAGAAAGGAAAGAAAAGATGGCACTTATCAGTAGTTCACCTACAAGGGTTCCGCAATGTGATGGCGGATGCTCTATCCAGGCGAAAGCCGATAGTCAGAATGGTCCCTAGACGCAGACTCATTCTCCTTCATCTTGGAAAAAGTCCCAGAACTGCAGATCGACCTCTTCACAACGAGCGACAACAAGAAACTATCTCCATATGTAGCCCCATACGAAGACACTCGGGCAGGAGCGATGGACGCCATGTCCCTCGATTGGTACAGATGGAATCATATCTATCTGTTCCCTCCAACAAATCTCCTGCTGAAAGTCCTCAACAAGCTGAGATCCCTCAAGGGGACAGCAGCAGTAGTGGCCCTTAAATGGCACAAGAGAAATTGGTTCCCTCTAGTGATAGAACTGAGGCTGAGGTTGTTTTCTCTAATGAACCCAGTTCTATCCCAAGTGGTTCAGAAGTCGACTGTCTGCGCTTCATAACTGAGAACCCAAAACCTACATCCCAGGATTTTTTCGCCTTAGCAGCCAAGAAAAGGTTCGGGATCTCAAAAGACAACATCGACTTTATAGAAGAATACAAGTTAAAGTCAACCAGAAGACAATATGAATCATCTTGGAAGAAGTGGGTCTCCTTTGTCAAAGGAAACAGGCCGGCAGAAATCTCGATAGACATCTGCCTGCCCTTCTTCATCCACCTCCATGAGCAAGGCCTGGCTTCCACCACGATAACATGTAAGTCAGCTTTGACTAGACCTCTTCTCTACTCCTTCCAGGTGAACCTGTCGAACGAAATCTTCAATAAGATTCCTAAAGCATGAGCTAGACTTAAACCAGTAACTCTTCCAAAGCCCATATCATGGTCCTTGTGTAAAGTCTTGCACTACTCTTTGAACTTGAACAACGAAGATTGTACCCTAAAGGATCTAACACAGAAAGGGATATTCTTGTTCGCTATAGCCTCAGGGGCTAGAATTAGTGAAATAGTGACCCTATATAGAGACGAGGGCCATATTCAGTTCACAGAAGAGGGAGATATGAATCTTTTTGCTGATCCTACCTTTCTCGCCAAAAACCAGCTTCCCACAAAAAAGTGGGGTCCTTGGAGTATATATATAAATATATATATATATAAATATATATAAATATATATATATATATATATATATATATATATATATATATATATATATATATATATATAAATATATATAAATATATAAATATATAAATATATATATATATAAATATATAAATATATATATATATAAATATAAATATATATATATATATGTATATATATATATATATATATATATATATATATATATATATATATATATATATATATATATATATATATATATATATATATATATATATATATATATAAGAAGAGGATAACCAAAACTTTAAGCATAAGTTTGATAGTAAACAGAAACTTGTTTATCTAAAAGAAAAACATTAGTACCACTTTTAACATACCGAGGTATAAAGGTCAGAAAAGTCTGTATTACTAATCAGTTACATTAGCGTTAGAAACGCTCGGCACACATGTCTGCACTTATGCTAGGTTCACCTTTGGAAGTGGAACAGTCAACGTGGGCACCCCAGTGCCCCACTTAGTTTGTAGCACAGAATGTAACTACACAATCACCCTGGAATTAATTGTCCCAATTAAAACCACTGTTCCTCGCAGAGTTAAACAGCAGGGTTAACGACGCAACCCACTGCTACCACAGAACTCTTTAGTTGCTCCACTTGCTTCGCATAGTGGCGAAAGAACACTCTGGAAGACTTCCAGCCAGTGTATTATTATTATTATTTATTACTATCCAAGCTACAACCCTAGTTGGAAAAGCAAGATGCTATAAGCCCAGGGGCTCCAACAGGGAAAAATAGCCCAGTGAGGAAAGGAAATAAGGAAATAAATAAATGAAGAGAACAAATTAACAATAAATCATTCTAAAATAAGAAACAACGTCAAAACAGACATGTCATATAATAAACTATCAACAACATCAAAAACAAATATGTCATAAATAAACTATAAAAAGACTATGTCCGCCTGGTCAACTAAAAATCATTTGCTCCAACTTTGAACTTTTGAAGTTCTACTGATTCAACCACCCGATTAGGAAGATCATTCCACAACTTGGTCACAGCTGGAATAAAACTTCTAGAGTACTGCGTAGTATTGAGCCTCGTGATGGAGAAGGCCTGGCTATTAGAATTAACTGCCTGCCTAGTATTACGAACAGGATAGAATTGTCCAGGGAGATCTGAATGTAAAGGATGGTCAGAGTTGTGAAAAATCTTATGCAACATGCATAATGAACTAATTGAACGACGGTGCCAGAGATTAATATCTACATCAGGAATAAGAAAGTTAATAGACCGTAAGTTTCTGTCCAACAAATTAAGATGAGAATCAGCAGCTGAAGACCAGACAGGAGAACAATACTCAAAACAAGGTAGAATGAAAGAATTAAAACACTTCTTCAGAATAGATTGATCACCGAAAATCTTGAAAGACTTTCTCAATAAGCCTATTTTTTGTGAAATTGAAGAAGACACAGACCTTATATGTTTCTCAAAAGTAAATTTACTGTCGAGAATCACACCTAAAATTTTGAAAGAGTCATACATATTTAAAGAAACATTATCAATACTGAGATCCGGATGTTGAGGAACCACCGTCCTTGACCTACTTACAATCATACTTTAAGTTTTGTTAGGATTCAACTTCATCCCCCATAATTTGCACCATGCACTAATTCTAGCTAAATCTCTATTAAGGGATTCACCAACCCTAGATCTACATTCAGGGGATGGAATTGATGCAAAGAGAGTAGCATCATCTGCATATGCAACAAGCTTGTTTTCTAGGCCAAACCACATGTCATGTGTATATAGTATAAAAAGTAATGGGCCAAGAACACTACCCTGTGGAACACCGGATATCACATTCCTATAATCACTATGGTGCCCATCAACAACAACTCTTTGAGATCTATTACTTAAAAAATCAATAATAATGCTAAGAAACGACCCACCCACTCCCAACTGTTTCAGTTTGAAAACAAGGGCCTCATGATTAACACGGTCAAAGGCAGCACTAAAATCAAGGCCAGTCATACGAACTTCCCGACCACAATCAAGGGATTTCTGTACAGCATTGGAGATTGTAAGAAGGGCATCACATGCTCCAAGGCCTTTACGAAAACCAAATTGCAAACTAGGGAGTAGATGATTACCTTCAGCAAACCTATTAAGACGTTTTGCCAGAAGACGTTCAAAAACTTTAGATAATATGGGAGTTATGGAAATTGGGCGGTAATCAGTGGGACTTGAGCTACCACAAACACATTTACATAGAGGAGTAACATTACCAATTCTCCAACTAGTGCTAAAAGCTCCTCTTCTTGCTAACTTGCGCAAAATAACAGATAACTTTGGAGCTAAGAAATCTGCTGTCTTTATAAAAAACAAAGGAAAAATACCATTTGGGTCTACACCTCCATAAGCATCAAGGTCCATCAACAGAGCTTTAATCTCACGAGATCGAAAAGCTAAACTAGTTAGTTTAGCCTCAGGAAAACAGGAATGAGGAAGTTCAAGTTTTTCATTACTCTGTTTACTGTCAAAAACATCAGCTAAAAGGGTTGCCTTTTCCTTTGGACATTGAGTGACTGAGCCATCTGGTTTAAGTAAAGGAGGAACTGTTGCATCTACACCAAAGAGTGCAGATTTAAGGGTAGACCACCATTTATGTTCCTGAGTTGTACCAGAAAGTGTTTCTTTTATGGTTAAATTGTACTCCTTTTCAGTTGAGGCATAAACTCTCTGAGCAAAAGCTCGAAGCTGAGTATAGTTGTTCCAGGTCAAATCTGATCTGTTACCCTTCCAAAGTTGATAGGCCTCCTGCTTCTCCAAAAAAGCATGTCTACAATCATCATTGAACCACGGTTTGTCCTTCACTCGGTACCTTAGCACACGAGAAGGGATACGCCTATCAATTATGTTGACTAGATTCTCATTCAAAGGGACAACAGGATCTACACTATTATATAATTGTGACCAATTCAAGCACAAAAGATCATGTAAAATCCCATTCCAGTCTGCTTGGGATTTCATATAAATTTTACAAGAATATGATATATCAGGGACAGGCTGCTCAGTCTTCACTAATAATGAAATCAAGGCATGATCAGATGTCCCGACTGGAGAACCAACCTTACCAGTTATAACGCCAGGGGAGTCAGTGTATACGAGGTCCAAGCAATTACCAGACCTGTGAGTAGCTTCATTTATGATTTGCTCACAGCCTGATTCAGAGGCAAAGTCTAAAGCTCTTAAGCCATGGCGATCGGTAGGAGAGATAGAACTTAACCACTCCATATGGTGAGCATTAAAATCACCAACAAAGACAAAAGAAGCCTTTCTATCATCTTCTTGTATCTTAGCCATAATGGTAAGAAGACAATCGAAGATAGAATCATCCATGTCTGGATTCCGGTAGATCGAACATAAATAAAAGTTGTTATGCCTGCCACAAACTTTTATTACCTGAATCTCATGACATCCACATTGATAGCAGGACTTATGAGAAGCAGGGTACTCTGTCCTAATATACACCGCCATTCCCCTGGCCCTAGGGATGGCATCACGTTTCAACATTATTGGCTTCTTAAAACCAGTTATAAGGAGCTCAGATGAGTGCCTCATATTAGAAACCAAAGTTTCTGAGCACAAAAGAATATCATACTGTCTGGACGCAACTGTAAGGTCTTGGATATTTGCATGAAGACCACGAATATTGCAATACAGAAGACGACATTGACGAAATCTAGGACGTACTGGTCCTGGATTTCCCTCAATGTCTCCAGACAGCATAAGAATTAATAGAAATAAAAAAGACATATCATACTTAAAAACTAGATTAACAAGAATTATAACAAAAACAATATGTACAGAATTATAAACAAAGTGATTGATGATACCCATAGACTATAGTAAAAAGTCGGAAAAACTGGTCAACATGGAGGAGCTGATACACCATGCAAGGCTAAACACCCTCCAGGATAGCCACTCCAACTGAAGGGAGGACAGTAAGGATGGTTTTGAGAAGAAAAAGAATCAGAAAAAGGAAAAGACAACCTCTTGATAAACCACCAGGCATCCATGGCCCTTCTATTAAGCCTGCCCAACACACCATTTCAAAAAAACAAGAGGTAGAAAAAAAAATAAGATAGAATAGTGTGCCTGAGTGTACCCTCAAGCAAGAGAACTCCAACCCAAGACAGTGGAAGACCATGGTACAGAGGCTATGGCACTACCCAAGACTAGAGAACAGTGGTTTAATATTGGAGTGTCCTTCTCCTGAAGAGCTGCTTACCACAGCTAAAGAGTCTCTTCTACCCTTACCAAGAGGAAAGTACACTGAACAAATTGCAGTACAGTAATTAACCCCTTGGGTGAAGAAGTGTTAAGTATCTCATTGTTGTCAGGTGAATGAGGAAAGACGAGAATATGTAAAGAATAGGCCAAACTATTCTGTGTGAGTGTAGGCAAAGAAAAAATAAGCCGTGACCAGAGAGAGGGATCCAATGCATTACTGTCTGGCCAGTCAAAGGATCCAATACCTCTCTAGTGGTAGTATCTCAACGGGCGGCTGGTGCCCTGGCCAACCTAGTACCTACTAAACGAACGAAGATGTTCAAAATCCATACAATTAAGGAAATTTAAGGATGAGGCAACTTTCCTCGGATCGTGACCTGCGGGTGTACTGTCAGGATCCGCTCTGCGAATAAAATATGTGATTTTCGCTCTGAGTTGATTCAGAGATAAATTTGAGCCTGATGTTTCTCCCCTGAATAGTTGACCACCCTTGAAGTCTGAAGTTCTATGAAGATAGACCTTTAGGTATTCTACTGGACATAGAGATGCATCTCCTTTCAGAGGGCAGAATCTCCAGGGACCCCACCTGTTGGTGGGTAACTCATTCTTGGTGAGAAACAAAGGATCCGGAAACAGGTTCAGGTCTCCCCCATCCGGGAACTGAACACGACCTTCCTCTCTCGAGAGGGCTACAATCTCATTAACCCTGGCCTCGGACGCGAGTGGAAATAGGAAAATAACTTTTTGGGTCAAATCCATTAACGCACCCTCCTCATTGCTCCACAGAGAAGCGAAATGAAGAACTTTGTATAAAGACCATGAAATGGGCTTTGGAGGTGCTGAAGGTCTGAGCCTAGCGCAGGCTTTCAGAACTTTATTGCCTTCTAATAGATTTGCACTTATTTTCCTATAGGAAGTCTATGCTGGCTTCCGAAATCCCGAAACGCTTTCTCACCGCTAGGGAGAGAAAATCCTGAGCTGCAGGATCCGGGTTTTCTGTAATGAAGCGCAGACAGAAGACTTCTGGACTCGCTGGGTCAGAACTGGATCTGGTAGCGGTAGAAACTTCAGTCGTAGTTCCAATGCCAGGGGGAACCACACGCTGTTCGACCACTTGTGGGTCACTATTGCCGCTACCCCCTTGAAGGATCTCAGTTGTTGAGTACCCTCAACAGAAGGTTGTGAGGAGGGAACAGATAAATCCTGGACCATCTGTTCCAGTCGAGGGACATCGCGTCCACTGCTACCGCTAAGGGGTCCTCGTACGGGGACACGTACAGGGGCAACTTCTTGTTGTCTTTCGTCGCAAAGATGTCTATCTGCAGTTCTGGGACTTGTTCAGAATGAAGGAGAATGACCCTGCGTCAAAGGACCATTCCGACTCTATCGGTGTGAACCTGGATAGAGCGTCCGCTGTCACATTGCGGACTCCTTGAAGGTGAACTGCCGACAGGTACCACTTCTTCTTTTCCGCCAATCGGAAGATGGCCAACATCACCAGGTTGAGAGGTGGTGACCTCGATCATTGTCGATTCAAGCATCTCACAACTACCTCGCTGTCCATCACCAACCTTATGTGGATCGAGTGATGCGGGGAGACTTTCTTTAAGGTAAGGAGCATGGCCATAGCTTCTAGAAAGTTTATGTGAAAGGTCTTGAATAGCTTGGACCAAGTCCCCTGGACTTTTTCCCCGATGAGAGTGACCTCCCCGTCCCTCCTTCGAGGCGTCTGAGTGAATCGTCACCGACGGGGGAGGTGGCTGAAGAAGAACCGACTTCTTTAGATGTCTGGCTTGGGACCAAGGCCTGAGAAGAGTACGTAGACGAAGCGGAACTGGTCTTCTCAGATCTCTTCGCGCGTTTGATGCATAACTTCTCCAAACTCCGGTTGCATCCTTTAGCTGTGCTCTTAGCACTGGGTCTGTCACCGAAGCAAACTGGAGAGAGCCCAGTACCCTCTCCTGTTCGCGTCTTGATATCCTTTCGGAATCTAGAAGTCTCTTGACAGAACCCGCTATCTCCTTCCTTTTCTTCGCCGGGATGGAGAAACAGTGTGACATTAAGTCCCAGTGGATTCCTAGCCACTGGAACTTTTGAGATGGAGAAAGTCGAGACTTTTTTCTGTTGATCTTGAAGCCTAGATACTCTAGGAACTGGATCACTTGACTGGATGCTGGCAAGCATTCTGTCTCGGATGCTGCCCACACCAGCCAGTCGTCCAGGTAGGCTACTACCTGAATTCAATTTAGGCGTAATTGTTTGAGAGCTACGCTCGCAAGCTTCGTGAAAATCCTTGGGGCTATTTTCAGCCCAAATGGCATGGCTCTGAAGGCGTATAGTCTTCGTTGTAGCTTGAACCCTAGGTAGGGGGAGAGTCGACGGTTGATTGGAACGTGCCAATAGGCGTCTGATAAGTCTGTGGAGACGGAATATGCCCTCTTGGGCAGTAAGGTCCTTATGTGTTGCAGTGTTAGCATCTTGAATTTGCAATTCACTATGAACTTGTTGAGTGGCGACAAGTCCAGAATGACTGAGCTTTTCCGAGTCTTTCTTAGGAACACAAAACAGCCTCCCTTGGAATTTGATGGACTTCACCCTTCGGATCACATTTTTCTCCAACAGTTCTTGAACGTACTCCTCCAGAACAGGGGTGGAGTTTTGGAAAAAACCGAGGGCACGGGGGTGGAGTGCTGTACCAGCTCCAGCCCAGTCCGTTCTTGAGTAGGCTGTGGGCCCAGGGATCGAAGGTCCACCAATCCCGAAAATTCTGAAGTCTCCCTCCTACCGGCATCATCTCACTTGGACTGCCGTCCTGAGGTCTTGCCTTCCCGACCGATACGGCCTGGGGTACCCACTGGAAAGTGGTCGGGGTTTGTGCCACCATCTGGGGCACTGAAGGCATCGGCAACTGCTGTTGCTGTTACTGTTCAACTGGCTTGGCTGGTCGAGACGATAGCCTTTTAGTCTTCCTCTTCGGTTGGGGACCCTCATCCGGGGAAGACTTTCTCTTGATAGACAGGCCCCACTTTTGGAGAAGATTTCTATTCTCCGTGGCGGCCCTATCAACAACTTCTTTGACCAATTCGGTAGGGAAAAGGTCTTTGCCCCAAATGTTGGAGGAGATTAGCTTCCTTGGCTCGTGCCTCACCGTAGCCGAGGTGAACATAAACTCCCTACAAGCTCTCCTCGCCCTGACGAAGCTATAAAGATCCTTCGTCACTGTGGCCAGATGAGTCTTGGCCACTACCATGAACATTTCATGGACCTTGGGGTCACTTGCCATCGTCTCAAGAGTAGTCTGAAGAGACATTGAGGCAGCCAATCTTTCTTTTGTCTCGAGCTCTCTCCGCAAAAGAAAGTCAGACAGCTTAGGGAGGTCCTCGCCGAACTGACGTCCGGCAATATCAGCCTCCAACTGAGAAGGTAAGATGAACGTCCTTCCAACCTTTGTGGTCCATAGGCAGGGCCAGCGACAAGGGTTTACACTCCTCCAGGGAGGGGCAAGGCTTGCCGGCCTCGACTGCTTTTAGTACAGCCGCAAACCCTTTCGGTAAAAAGGGGAAGGCTCTAGCAGGAGAGGACACAAAGGAAGGGAGCTTCTTACTCAATGCAGTAACTTTTGAGTTTGTGAAGCCCCTCTCTTTCATCGAAGATGAAAGCAAAGCTTGAGCCTTAGCATGGTCCATCACTATGACCTCCTTCGGCTCTGTCTCCTCCTTTGAAGCTGGTTCCTTCCTCAACCGGACATAACAGTCCGGATATGACCCTTTGCTGGGCCAGAATTCCACTTCCTCAAGGGGAACCGAACGCAGCTTATCCGACATGACGATCTTTCCAGTCGTCATCGTCATGTGCTCAGCATATCTCCACGGGTAAGCATCTGAGCACAAGGGAAGGTCTTTCACATTGAGCCTTTTCTGGGGCCCACGTGATGCTGCAAGCTTCTGCATCCGCAGTTCCATTGCAGCCGCCTTCTCCATATTCTCCTTCTGCATTTGTTGGATCATTCCAACAATGGAGGAGAGGGCCTGTCCCAGCTCTACTGGGAGAGCGGACGATGTTGAGGGAATAGGTTCAGGGATCAGAACCGGAGCAGCCGACACCTCGTTGGCTTCTTCCTCTACGATGTCTGGGGCTTGATCTTCATCCTGGCCTCCTGCCAGGAGGTCTTCCTCCAGACGCTCGGACACATCTGACATCCTGTCGCCCAACTGGATGTCTTGCAAGGCGACCGCCACTTAAGCATCCACCTGGATCTGAACAAGGGGGATCTCCTCTTGAGGCTGGGGAATCACTGCATCAGCTGATGCCCTATGGAAAAGGTAAGCCCTCATCTTCTCACTTGGAAGATAAGGTCCAGAGGTGTTCTTCTGGAAGCCCCTTACCTCCTTGCTATATCCCTTGATTCCGCTGTCCTAGGGGAATCAAAAGCTTCAGTAATCAGGTTAGAGCACACGGTACATACCTGGGGGTCCCAATACCGGAGCTCACCTTTGGAGACAGTGCATGCTGCGTGCCTCCTACATAATCCATGTCCGCAGAGGTTCCTACTGCGGACATTGCAGAAAGCACTTCCGCACTTCACACATACCTCCTGCAAAGAGAAGAAAATTTCCATGAGTATTAAGTGAACTATGTATCACTGGATATGCACAGTTTAGCATAACAATTCAGAAAGGAAAGACACACACTTGTGTTTCCTTCACAACCAATTGTTGCAGCCTTCCAGATAATAAAATCGAATGGTTAATCTCTTCTAGAATAACCAATGCAAAGTTTCCAGAGGAAACAGGTGGAGCTCACACCTAAGCAATGATTTTAAAATCCTGGATAATAGACAAGAAAGAACTCACTTTCTTATCTGTAAGGCAACAGCAAAGGGCTGTGCAAGACAACACAAAAGTGTTAGAACACACAGTGCTGTACCAAAACTTATACTATAGTTTTGCTCTTACAGTATATGTTATACTGAAGAATACTGGTACAGTATAGGAGGTTATGTGCCGGCCGGCAAGTACTAGCTTTAAAGTATACTACTTAACAGCTATAAGGCGGCAGAACGCTGGTTCAAATGCATGTGCCGGCCAGCAGTAACTGCCGGCCGGCAACAGCCCATGTCGGCTAAACAAGGTAGCACCCGGCTGCCGGCCACACTCCTGGCGACCAGCAGACAAGGGCTGACATTAGCCGGCCGGCAAAGGTACACAACCGATCCCAGCCAGCAGCAAAACAACCAGAGGACTACACCCACCCGGCTGCCGGCCTCATAGGCTGGCAGCCGGGTCGGGTACAGCACTAGAAGAAAACAGAATGGATGCCGGGATAAGAGCGTAAACAACCTCCAAGCCCGGCAATCCGAAAGAGTGCATATAAGGAAGGGGAGAATCTAATTCAGGCTTCATGGCCAATGCCGTCTGACTCACAGGCAGGCATGGATGAGGGACCAAGGGAGGTCCGGGCAGCACTCAAGCAGAAGACTGAGTCAATTCCACATCCTAACCTATCCTAGGTCCAGATGTAGAATGACGTACAGTACTGTAATGGCTAGGCCATTACGGAGATAGAGGGGAAAGGGACAAAAGAGGGTCCTACCAACCTTGCTTTAGTGAAGGATCACCCGCAGCCAAGGAAACTCATCTTAGCCTAAGGGAGATCCAAGGAGGGAGGCCAGCAATACTTGCCAGCTCCCAAAGAACCAAAGCAAGGAAGGTGTTACAACTCTCAGGGAAAGAATCTTATCCTCCCACCGAGAACAGCAACAAGGACTAGTCTGCTAGATAACAAAAGAAGGAATCATCTCGTACAGAAACCTTCGGTAGTGACCTAAGGAGGCTAAGCCTCCTATGTCTGTGTCAGGCCAGAGAGGGAGACTCTACCCCAAGCCAGATGAACACAGACTCAGACTAAAAACTCTGTTGTTCTGTCCCACTCTGAATCCAGACTTACTGGAACAGGAAGGTACAGTAACACCCCAGTATAGTTTTATCGAAAGTTAATTCAGATAAACCACTTAGGGATAAGCCCAAGGCTTAAACAGAGGGAAAGGGATTGTATACCTTCTCTGAAGAAAAGAAAGCAACCGGGGAGTATGAGAAAGTATACTAAGGCTCCATAAGCAACTTAGCCTAGGCACCAAGAGAATCGATTACCTAAATCACCGAAACTCACTCGTATACTATCTTGGAAATATTCAACATAATCTTAAATGTATAAAAAACAGCCTAAAGCTTCAATAAAATTTTAATACACTCGGAAAACCAAAATCATGCAGAAAGTACTAGGACCAAACGACTAGGCTACATGGCCTAGCGTAGGCCAGAGTTGGCGAATACTTCGCCAAAATAATACTAAAGCACGAAAGGAAATCCTATGTAACGCTAAATAGCTAAAATTTATTAAAGCAAAACAACCGGGAATGTCGCTCTGGCTAACTAAAACTCATACCTAGCGAGCGATAGCGTCCATGACGCCTCCGGTAGGCTACGGCTCTTGTAACAAAGATTAATCCTATTAATCACTTAAAAATTTACCAAGAGCCTACATTTATACATAAAAGAAATGGTACTCAACTTATCAGAGGCCGACGAAGTTGGAGAAGCCATGAAAAGCTGAATAAATCCAAGATTTGCGAGAAACACAGGAAAAAACACCGAGT
>NC_090757.1:79167363-79172363 GCF_036898095.1 Palaemon carinicauda
TTGGCCTCCTGCCAGGAGGTCTTCCTCCAGACGCTCGGACACATCTGACATCCTGTCGCCCAACTGGATGTCTTGCAAGGCGACCGCCACTTAAGCATCCACCTGGATCTGAACAAGGGGGATCTCCTCTTGAGGCTGGGGAATCACTGCATCAGCTGATGCCCTATGGAAAAGGTAAGCCCTCATCTTCTCACTTGGAAGATAAGGTCCAGAGGTGTTCTTCTGGAAGCCCCTTACCTCCTTGCTATATCCCTTGATTCCGCTGTCCTAGGGGAATCAAAAGCTTCAGTAATCAGGTTAGAGCACACGGTACATACCTGGGGGGTCCCAATACGGAGCTCACCTTTGGAGACAGCGCATGCTGCGTGCCTCCTACATAATCCATGTCCGCAGAGGTTCCTACTGCGGACATTGCAGAAAGCACTTCCGCACTTCGCACATACCTCCTGCAAAGAGAAGAAAATTTCCATGAGTATTAAGTGAACTATGTATCACTGGATATGCACAGTTTAGCATAACAATTCAGAAAGGAAAGACACACACTTGTGTTTCCTTCACAACCAATTGTTGCAGCCTTCCAGATAATAAAATCGAATGGTTAATCTCTTCTAGAATAACCAATGCAAAGTTTCCAGAGGAAACAGGTGGAGCTCACACCTAAGCAATGATTTTAAAATCCTGGATAATAGACAAGAAAGAACTCACTTTCTTATCTGTAAGGCAACAGCAAAGGGCTGTGCAAGACAACACAAAAGTGTTAGAACAACACAGTGCTGTACCAAAACTTATACTATAGTTTTGCTCTTACAGTAATATGTTATACTGAAGAATACTGGTACAGTATAGGAGGTTATGTGCCGGCCGGCAAGTACTAGCTTTAAAGTATACTACTTAACAGCTATAAGGCGGCAGAACGCTGGTTCAAATGCATGTGCCGGCCAGCAGTAACTGCCGGCCGGCAACAGCCCATGTCGGCTAAACAAGGTAGCACCCGGCTGCCGGCCACACTCCTGGCGACCAGCAGACAAGGGCTGACATTAGCCGGCCGGCAAAGGTACACAACCGATCCCAGCCAGCAGCAAAACAACCAGAGGACTACACCCACCCGGCTGCCGGCCTATGAGGCCGGCAGCCGGGTCGGGTACAGCACTAGAAGAAAACAGAATGGATGCCGGGATAAGAGCGTAAACAACCTCCAAGCCCGCAATCCGAAAGAGTGCATATAAGGAAGGGGAGAATCTAATTCAGGCTTCCTGGCCAATGCCGTCTGACTCACAGGCAGGCATGGATGAGGGACCAAGGGAGGTCCGGGCAGCACTCAAGCAGAAGACTGAGTCAATTCCACATCCTAACCTATCCTAGGTCCAGATGTAGAATGACGTACAGTACTGTAATGGCTAGGCCATTACGGAGATAGAGGGGAAAGGGACAAAAGAGGGTCCTACCAACCTTGCTTTAGTGAAGGATCACCCGCAGCCAAGGAAACTCATCTTAGCCTAAGGGAGATCCAAGGAGGGAGGCCAGCAATACTTGCCAGCTCCCAAAGAACCAAAGCAAGGAAGGTGTTACAACTCTCAGGGAAAGAATCTTATCCTCCCACCGAGAACAGCAACAAGGACTAGTCTGCTAGATAACAAAAGAAGGAATCATCTCGTACAGAAACCTTCGGTAGTGACCTAAGGAGGCTAAGCCTCCTATGTCTGTGTCAGGCCAGAGAGGGAGACTCTACCCCAAGCCAGATGAACACAGACTCAGACTAAAAACTCTGTTGTTCTGTCCCACTCTGAATCCAGACTTACTGGAACAGGAAGGTACAGTAACACCCCAGTATAGTTTTATCGAAAGTTAATTCAGATAAACCACTTAGGGATAAGCCCAAGGCTTAAACAGAGGGAAAGGGATTGTATACCTTCTCTGAAGAAAAGAAAGCAACCGGGGAGTATGAGAAAGTATACTAAGGCTCCATAAGCAACTTAGCCTAGGCACCAAGAGAATCGATTACCTAAATCACCGAAACTCACTCGTATACTATCTTGGAAATATTCAACATAATCTTAAATGTATAAAAAACAGCCTAAAGCTTCAATAAAATTTTAATACACTCGGAAAACCAAAATCATGCAGAAAGTACTAGGACCAAACGACTAGGCTACATGGCCTAGCGTAGGCCAGAGTTGGCGAATACTTCGCCAAAATAATACTAAAGCACGAAAGGAAATCCTATGTAACGCTAAATAGCTAAAATTTATTAAAGCAAAACAACCGGGAATGTCGCTCTGGCTAACTAAAACTCATACCTAGCGAGCGATAGCGTCCATGACGCCTCCGGTAGGCTACGGCTCTTGTAACAAAGATTAATCCTATTAATCACTTAAAAATTTACCAAGAGCCTACATTTATACATAAAAGAAATGGTACTCAACTTATCAGAGGCCGACGAAGTTGGAGAAGCCATGAAAAGCTGAATAAATCCAAGATTTGCGAGAAACACAGGAAAAAACACCGAGTTGTTATGCTACGCAAAAAGGAATACAGATGGCGCCAGGATTGGCGTCAGGCACGCTTACGAAACTGGAGAAGAGGGAGCCTTGGGAGCGGCTCCCCTTTTTCTTTCCCGTTTTCGTTTCTTGCCAATTGACCTCTCGATGTGTTATCTCTGTTTAGGGCGCAGATTGCCATGTGGCGTGTCAAGAATACGTCCTCTGATATGTCGCGATATCCCTTTCATTAGGGATATTCGCTCCAGGAGTTAGAATTTTGGGTACCTTAAGGTAAATTCTCTGGGAATATCGCCGTAGTTGTAATATACCCTAGGAAGCTACCCTATAGGAACTTCCATCAGGACGACATGGCTTGAGCCCAAAAAAAAAATATATATATATATATATATGTGTGTGTATATATATATATATATGTGTATATATATATATATATGTGTGTATATATATATATATATATATGTGTATATATATATATATATATATGTGTATATATATATATATATGTATATATATATATATATGTGTATATATATATATATATATATATGTGTATATATATATATATATATGTATATATATATATATATATGTATATATATATATATATATGTGTGTATATATATATATATATATATACACTGTTGTTGGTCAATGATCTGGATGACCTGAGATGAGTACCAGTCGTAAAAGTGTGCCTTGAGTTCTTTGTACTTCTTTGTACGGACAGACCTGGTGTAGTAGGTTCTTTGGTCATGACAGAACCAGTTTTCAATCACTGCGTTAACGACATGTTTGAAAGTGATATGCCTACTAACTATCTTGTCTCTATTTAAAGCCTGTTGATTACCACTGAGTAACAACAAAAGATTTTGAGTAATGTTTTAGCTTGGAATGCTATATTAGGAAAACTTGGGTAGTTCTGTAATTTTCTTTTTTGGTGGCGACATTATAACCATTTGTATTGATAAGTAATGCCTTAATCAGGGGTAATTACTAAAACTTTTAATAAATGAATAAAAGAAATGCATTAAAAATGAACACTTATATATATATATATATATATATATATAATGTGCTTCTCCAAAGAGACAGGAGTAAAAATAATATGTATATAATATATATATATATATATATATGTATATATATAATGTCTATACTATATACATATTTATTTATATATATATATATATATATATACATATATATAAATAAATAATGTATATACTATATATATATGCATATATATATATATATATGTGTGTGTGTGTGTGTGTGTGTGTGTGTGTGTATATAATGTATGAGGAGTATTTATAGTGGATACTGGAAACGTGAATGATACTTAAGTATGGAATACTGAGACTCAATATTGTAATTTGCTATTGTGACACTAGAGACCTCTGACGAACGAATTGAACATAATTGCACGTGCTAAAATTAACTCAAATTACCGGCGAGGAAATGGAGGTTGAGGAAAAATAAGGGACATGCTCAATATGGTGACGTCAATGATATATTGAGGACAGTTTGCGCTAAGAATATGTTGGAATAGACGCCATAGAATAATTAAGATTCGAAAGGTGTTTTCGTCATCAGATGAGACGTTCACTATTTGTAAAGGATGCTGCATAGAGTTGCATTGAGAGAGAGAGAGAGAGAGAGAGAGAGAGAGAGAGAGAGAGAGAGAGTAAAAGAATGTTCCATGAAGACAAGTTCTTTTTAATCCAACAGAAACTTGTTTTTCTTTGAGTGTGATTATTTCTCGAGCCTTCCTTTTGGGAAAGTCCTTTCCTGGTTGTTTTTTTTTTTATATATTGTTTTTTCTTTTTTTTTTGGGTGGGGGTTGGGGTTTCGCTGTTGATGTTGTTTGTTGTACCACAATGTATGGTATTCATACTAAACATGCAATTACTCCTTGATATGCCCAAGTTTTCTATGGTGTTATTAAAAAAAAAGAAAAAAAACTGTTTTGTAAATGTTTAAAAAGTTGAAATCCACCCATCTGTAACCTTTTATCATATCTATGTTTTCTTATTTACTCGTTTATAAACTTTTTTTTTGAGATCTAATATATTGAATATTGATAAATTAGTTTTGTTTCAGTTTCAGCATTTTTGAGATGGGCTGCTCATCAAAAACTTGCATTGATCGAACTGTATGTGTTTTAAAAGAATTAAAGGTAATCCAATATGCCTTGTCATCCTGGCTTCAGCTGGGTAGGAAAAAAAAAGAACTTTAGAGCAAATAAACTTTGATGTAGTTGTGTGCTGATTGATTGATTTGAGGTTTTCTGGCATCCTGACATCTAAGGTCATTGACAACGCGTGGTGTGCTGACAGGTCTTGTCTGATTGCTCGCGAGTAATTACCAGATATTGATAATTTCATTCAAAGCACGTCAATGCGCGATGACTAATATGACATTTGTAGAATCTAACCTTGAATAGTTAGTAAGAGATTACAATGTATATTAGCGCAAGACAACATAAGGGGTATTTCTAAG
>NC_090757.1:79177363-79189863 GCF_036898095.1 Palaemon carinicauda
ATCGGAAGAATATTTAGGTTAACAAGACTTGGAGTTGATTAATAGTTAGAAATGTGACTTTCAATAGTGCACATTCACAGACGTAAAAAAAAAAGGAACAAAATAAAATGATTGACAATTTCTCTCAATTATGACAAAGATATATGAAAATAAATTTGACCTACCCAAAAACAGAAGTTTTTCCGATCTCATTGGAAAAATTATTTTAATATCGTTTTCTTCAGCATCATCCTCATCATATCTATTTGCCTATTGAAAGCAAATGCCAATCAAATATTTTTCATGTCAAGGGAAAAGAATGAAAACATATATAGCCTAAAACATACATAGTGCATTAGTGCTAACACAACAAAAGGATATTGATCAATGACCGAGTTTATGATGATTGAGAAAACAATTAAATATAATCCTACTTTGATCTACGTCAAAGGAATTTATTATCTCCTTCATCCACCTTCAATGGTACATGCTTAGAGATTATCTTAGGAGATATGAAGCTCAATCGTACTCCTAAAGCTTTGGATAGTAATTCTTTAGCAATAACAATTGGTATAACCTAGTTTGGGAAAAAATCTATGGTAAACAAAGAGTAAAGAGACACAACTAGAAATCTAGCGATTTTATCCAAAGAGCCATCTTTAAACATTTTATATTGATAAAGATAATCTACAAATTAATTTTAGAGAAATCTTTTAAGAGAAGTTTCGAAATATTTTCGGAACCAAATTAACACAGAAAACTAAGAACAAATACCGATGCTGTTTAACTGTAACCCTCCAATTCCTTCAAAAAAGAGACCAAGAACAACATGTGAAATATTTCTGGAAGACTTTCTTTTTTAAATCATCTCGTTAATGACCACACACTTATATACTAATCTCACTCTCTCTCTCTCTCTCTCTCTCTCTCTCTCTCTCTCTCTTTGTATATATATATATATATATATATACACACACACACACACACACACACACATATATATATATATATATATATATGAGGTAGAAATTTATTTCTATTTGAACACGATGTTGTGTTGATATTTATCCATATTAGCTCATTAGGGTAATTTGAATGAATTACTACCAATTGTGTCACGTGGTGAGCCGGGAAGTCGGGTAAAACTCGCTGGTAAGAGACTGATGTCTTGCCAGGTAAATCCTAGAACAGCCCATTAGCCGTTAGGTTCCGATTTCATTTATGGTCTCTCGTGGCATGGTTGGTTTCGACCTGGCCTTTCATTAGAAGGGGCCAGCGTTCGATCCCAAGTATGAGGTAGAAATTTATTTCTATTTGAACACGATGTTGTGTTGATAATTATCCATATTAACTCATTAGGGGTAATTTGAATGAATTACTACCAATTGTGTCACGTGGTGGGCCGGGAAGTCGGGTAAAACTCGCTAGTAAGAGACTGATGTCTCGCCAGGTAAATCCTAGAACAGCTGATTAGCCGTTAGGTTCCGATTTCTTTTATGGTCTCTCGTGGCACGGTTGGTTTCGACCTGGCCTTTCATCAGAAGGGGCCAGCGTTCGATCCCAAGTATGAGGTAGAAATTTATTTCCATATATATATATATATAAATATATATATATATATATATATATATATATGTATATATATAAATATATATATATATATATATATATATGATTATATGGTTCTCTTGGTCTAGGAACCAAAAATATTTTATACGGTTATGGCTCCCTGGTCTGGGAACTAAAAGTTTAATATACTTTGGCTCATGGATGAGGACAAAATATATGATATTATATATATTATGACTGGGAAGTTACTCAACCTCTCGAATTCCAAACTCCCTTGTTTGCTTTTACATTAAAACTGTTAGACTTTAAGATATCAATGCATGCATTCTGAGACAGTTAAATAAATCCCAGATAGCAATATATGAAACACTGAATATCCAAAGGTCTCTTAAGTACACTTAAAACTAAACTGGGAAGTTACTCTTAAGAATTATTTAAAAGACACCGTGGTTCTTAACAGGATACGAGCGGAATCCTTACAAAATTAAACATATTCTATATAGATTACAATACTCTGAAAGAAATTACCTAATAGCTAGATAAGTCACTCAAAAATATTAAGTCTGAACAAAACATAGATTAAAACAAAAATTATATGATCTGATAATTGTATAACTTGACTTTGAATGTTAAATCCGAATATACATTAGACTAAAACAAAAGTAATAATGCAATGTATATTATACAAAACCTTGAAATTAAATCTGAGCAATACAATATTCAAGTTTGATGCTTAATGAAAATAGATAGCCAGATTACGATACAAAATCTAATGTTCTTATAGGGCCAATTACAAAAACTTTACACTATGCCAATATTCACCCTAATACAATGAATTCAAAATCACCGTTTCCTCTTTCGTATCTTTTTGACACGCGATTTGCTTTCGGGCAGAGTCACTTAGGAGAGGAAACACTATACATTCTGAACACTTTTAAAAACAATACACTTGGTTGTGTGTGAGAGTGAGAGGTAAGGAGATGACAATGTTATGGCTGGTAACCTCTATCTTTATCTGTATCTAACCTTGGTCTCGTCTTATTATACAAAACCTAACTGTTTCTAAAAATTTCCCAATGAACTGGGAAGCGTGGTGAGCCGAGCAAAAGGACAGAGTTGCCAAGTATCACTTTCCTGAATGCTACTTACGCCACGAAAGACGACTCTCTCAGTCAGCTACCTCTGGCCACCCTTTGTCCCTGAAATAAAAAAAAAAAAGATAAATTCCTATCAGTAGGTCCTTCGCAATGTTTATAAAGCACGTTGTATAGAAATTTTTAAAGCACATGTTGCTGAGCATTCTCTCTCAAACATGACGCTATACCTCATAAAATATAAAAGAACATTACCTATGCCATTGTTCATATCTCGCACGAATCTCTTAACACTCAAAATTTTTATATAAGACATCGTAACAAAAATACGTGAATTAAAAAGGTAATTCTTAAAAATAACGTAAATTACCATATACTAACTTGAATAAAGAATGCAATGAAATTATTGACGAAAGTCCTACATAATTTACACACAAATTTTAAATCTACACAAGAAGAGCTTATTTTACGGGCTGGCTAACCTCTCTTCAATGCACAAAAAAAAAATTATAAAAAAACTCAGTAACAAACTACTGTATTTACTCTACACTAGACCACCATCGTAAGATAGCTTCCCCCAAAAAAAGAATTTTTATTTCATGACTGAATCCATCAATTCAGCCTAAGATAAATAATCTGCAAACGAGTTATCTGTACATTATTATTATTATTATTATTATTATTATTATTATTATTATTATTATTATTATTATTATTATTATTATTATCATTAAATGCTAAGTTACAACCCTAGTTCGTTATCTTCACCTGATGTATACTTTCATTAATACGATGCACCTGCAAATACCTAGTTAATCTTTGATTGTTATTTTTTTCTTCTTATTCACTAAAGATAAAGGATTATGATCTGAGTACAATGCAATCTCATTCTTAAGTCGATTCACATAAACTAGAAACCTGTTTATCACTGCGATCAGCGCCACCAGCTCCGTTTCAACTGATGAGTCGACTCATTGCTGCTTCTCCAACTTTAATGACATAACAAACACAGGGTTAAGAAATAATTCCTTATCTTTTTTCTTGAAGTATCGGTTTCGAAGTTGATGTGGCCTTCCTCAGATTTTTTCTTTTTCCCTGATATCTCGATAATGTAGGTCCAATCAATGCTCTCCTGCAAAATCCGGAATGATTCTAGGAAGTCTTTGGCAAGAGGGAATCTCCCTAATGATGCGTAGACCAACACCTGCCGTACTACCATAAACTGTGTTCGTACTCTTCATACCCAACCTTTTCTTCGTCTGTCCTTGACTCGTTTTCATGTCTTCTAGGGAAAATCTCCTTAAATCGCTGATTCCTTTCCTCAAATCCTTGACATTTCCTTCATAATCCTTCCCTTTTCCTGCCAACATTTTCTTTGGTCCTTT
The DNA here is from genome assembly GCF_036898095.1 of Palaemon carinicauda. Lineage (NCBI taxonomy): Eukaryota > Metazoa > Arthropoda > Malacostraca > Decapoda > Palaemonidae > Palaemon > Palaemon carinicauda. Next base: position 79,181,391 of record NC_090757.1, read on the forward strand.
GCTTAAGGGTCCTGCAACTTGTCAGTTCGTACTCTTCCTACCAAACCTTTCCTTTTTATGTCCTTGACTCGTCGCCTTCATGCCTTCTTGGAAAAATTTCCTTATCCTGCCGATCCTCTTCCTCAAATTGCTTACATATTCTCCTTCAGTTTCCTCTCGGTCCTTCATTTGTCTACTAACTTTTTCTTCAATCCTTTCCTGAAGGGTTCTCCTCGTACTTCCATCGGGCATAAGGGAGCCTCCTTGATGCCTTAGTTGAGCTTTTCAGACGTCTGACATACATGATATATAAGGCAAAACTGTCTCACGTCCTTATGCATACAATGCCAGAAAAAGTGTTTCATTATCTTCTTCGTTGTCTTCCTTATCCCAATATGTCCCATCTCATACCCTACCCCGATCATTGGTCATCTCAACAGTGCGGGAATTAATATCTGCCGATATATTCCCCATTTGGTATTCCCAGGGATATCGGCAGGTGTATGCTTACTCATAGACAACCTGTCCTTAAGATAACAACAGATCGAAGACTGCTGTTCCTCCGTCTCGTCCATGAATAGGTACAATAACTTGGTTAATGTTGCATCCTTCCGTTGCAATCCTATCAGCCTTTTCCTACTCACTTGTCCTACTTCTAACGTTGAATTTTCTATCTCTCCCAAGTCCTTTTCCTCTTTTACCTCATGTCCGCTCGTCTGTCTTTCCTCTTAGCTTGGGCTTACTCTTGAGTGATCTTCTTGCGTATCATCAAGGGAATCCTCTTCTTCGGAAAACAAATCCTGCAAGTTCATTGTTCCTTCGATTTATTTTTCTTCTTTTTCCTGTTGTCTACTTGTCTATCGTTCCTCTTCGCCCGGGCTTACTCGGGAATTTTCCTCTTGCGGACCATCAAGGGATTACTCTCCTTTAGAAAACAAATCTTCTAAGTTCATTGCTCCTTTGATTTCTTTTTCTTGTTTAGCAGCCAATTGGTTCTTCATACTCCTAGTCGTAATCCAACTAGGAAACAGAGATTGGTAGTCTTTCTCGAGTTCGGTCATAGGACTATATCTCAAAGGTTTCTCCGCTACAATGGGACAAGGCACAAACGGCATTCTACCAACCTCAATACTCAGCAGGACCTCTATTCCTTAGACAGTCAATGAATCCTTTACCGAAAAGTCAAAATTACCTCTCACCAACTCGCATGACAGTTTAAAACGGCAACTAGGGTGACCTCACCTCCTATTCCTTTCAAAATAGTTTAGTCCCTGTGAGAAACTGTTCCATCAACGGGTGTATTCATCGTACCACCACACTCTGGTTACAACCTGTGTCGTGCAATATCATGACCGGGGTTCGCTCACTCCCGTTTATTGCTGCTAACATATCTTCATAAATATATGGTTTTAAGGCATGCACGCTGTTTGGGTTCATTGTGTTCATCGTATAATTGGTGGCTGGTTCATTTTCCTCTCTATCCTTTCCTGATTGCTTCTTTATATTCTTATTCTGTGAAGTTGAATTATCCTTAATCACCTGGGTGACTGCTTTTGGTTGGTTTGACCAACAATCCTTACTAATATTGCCTCTTTTGCCACACTTAAAATAGACAATATCAACCTTCTGCACATCTTTCACGATAATTGAAGGAGGACGATTCGACATATTGTTGCTATGGTGCTATCGCATTCTGCTTAGGGACAGTACCAGTGCTACATGAGTTATAACAGTTGAACTTGTTCCCGTAATTATTACGGAACTGATTTCCATGGTTCCACTTGGTTGGAACGTCGGTTGAGACTTTGTGCCCATAAGGGTTTATGACTGAAGTATTATAATATTCACTCAGCGAAGCAGCTTTATCATGTTTCTTCACCTTTCACTCTCTCTCAAGTACATTCGAATTTTTTTTCAGGAATTCCTCGTAGATACTACTCTAGTATTATGAATTCTTCCAAATTAGCCATCTCCTTTACGTTAGCATCCTCTGTCCATATCTTAAAACATTGTCTTATGCTATAAGAAAAATCCAGGAAAGTAATTTTCTTCCCCTATCTCAAACTTTGGAACCTTTCATTATAATATTTAGGGGTCATCTGATACACTTGCAGCACACTCCTCTTCACTTCATGACACTCCATCTTCTGGTCCTGAGATAAGGCTGAATAAGCCCTGCTGCCCTTCCCAAATAGCACACTTTGCAATAACACAGACCATTTATCTTCGGGTCATTTCATCGTCACTGCGACCGTTTCAAAATGATCGAAGAACTCATCTGGAGACTCTTCTGTGGACCTTGGTTTGCGTGGTCACCTCTGCATGGGCATGCAACAATTCTAACTCCTACGCATAACTTGCTTCTTCCATCTCTTTTTCTTCTCGCCTTGCTTCCATTTGTTTTGCAAGTCATCATTCTTCTCTCTCGTGTTCTTCCTGTCTTCTCTCTTTTTCTTCCTGTCTTTTCTCTTTATCTTCCCATTTTGCGATTTCCTTCGCTTTCATTTCTTTCGCACATCCTCTTTCTTCTCTCTCTTCTTCTTCTCGCCTTGCTTCCATTAACCTTGAGCGTCTTATGATCTCTCTGGCTTCTTCTCGTTCTTTTTCTTCTATCTTCAACTCGATCAAATTCTCCTCTACTGCAATTCAACGAATCTTAGCCTCAACAGCCCTATCTACTTTCATGCCATCAGTTTGTGGGTCAATAGGTCTTTCCTTTGTTAGAAATTCTTCCTCAGCTTCCTCCAACAGTTCACGAGCTGCCACAATATTCTCTTCCGACAACTTTCCTGAGTTTATCTACGCTTCTAAGGCTAGACACTTGATTAGGGCATCAATCATCACGCTCATTGCATGGCCGCCACATGCCAAAAAGATAGAGAGCCACTGAGCTTTAGTTACATTAGCTTTGGACAATTCCTGAACACTTCAGTTATTCAAAAACTCTTTGATATTGAACTGTGCCATCTTGCAATTTTAAAAAGATATTAAATTCCTATCCCAAAAATATATCCAAACAATACACAAAATACTATCAACACTATACTATTCAAAACTTTTAATCAAAACTTGGCCCTGTTATCACCAATATTTAAAACAGACTCGCTTGTTATCACCAATATTTAAAACAGACTCGCTCGTCAAGGGATCTGGGTACTCAAAAATATATTATAAATATTATATGAGGATGGTTCCCGTGGTCTAGGCACCAATAATATATTATACGATTATGGCTCCCTGGTCTGGGCACTACAAATATATTATACTCTGGCTCGTGAGTGGGAACCAACCATATAATATTATATATGTTATGACAGGCAAGTTATGCAACCTTTTGAATTCCAAACTCTGTTGTTTCCTTTTGTATTAAAACTGTTATACTTTAGAATATTAGTACATGAATTCTGAGACAGCTAAATAACTCCCAGACAGCAATATATAAAACAAAGGTCTTTTAAGTACACTCAAAACTAAATTGAGTAATTACTCATAAGTATTATTTAAAACTTACCGTGGTTCTTAATAGATATGAGCGGAATCTGATTCTAAATGATAGTGATTGGGATAATGCACTCTTTACAAAAATAAATATATATTCTATTTAAATTACAACACTTTTAAGGAATTCACATAACAAAATAAGTCACTCGGAAAAATTATGTCTGAACAGAACTTAGATTAAGAAAAAATTAATGCTATCTGATGATTATATTACTTGATTTTGAAGGTTAAATCCGAATAAACCTTAGACTAAGATAACAGAAATAATGCAATGTAAATTATACAAAAGCCTGAAATTAGATCTGAATAATACAATATTCAAGTTTGATACCGAATGAAAATATTTAACCAGATCATGATACAGAATCTAACATTCCTACAGGGCCAATTGCAAAGACTTTACACAGTGCCAATACTTACCCTAATACAATGAATTCAAAACCAATGTTTTGTCTTGTGTATCATTTCGACACACAATTTGCTTTGGGGCACAGAGGCACTTAGGAGAGGACACACTATACGTTCTGAACACATTTAAACACAATACACTTGGTTGCTCACGAGTGAGAGATGTGAGGAGATGACAATCATAAGGCTGGTAATCTCTATCTCTATCTGTGTCTCTTACCTTGGTGTCACCTTATTATATAAAATGTAACTGCCAGAATTACCAAGTATCACTCTCCCGCAATGCCAGATGGCTCTCTCAGTCAACTAGTTCCGCCCATCCTTTGTTCATGAAATAACAAAAAGATGAAATCCTATCACTAGATCCTTCACGACATTTATAAAGTATGTTGTACAGAATTTTTCAAAGCACATGTTACTAAGCATTATCTCTCACACATGACGCAATACCTCATAAAAACATAAAAGAACAATACCTAAGCCCTTGTTCATATCTCGCACGAATCCCACAACATTCTCAAATTGATTATATAAGACTTCGAGGAAAATGCCAGAGTTGCCAAGTATCATTTGCCCAAACGCTACTCCCACCACACCAGATGGCTCTCTCAGTCAGCTACCTCCATCTACCCTTTGTCCCTGAAATAAAAAGAAAAGATAACATCTTATCACAAGGTCCTTTGCGACATTTGCAAAGCACGTTGTAAAGAATTTTCAAAGCACATGTTACTGAGGATTCTCTCCTAAACAAGAAACAATACCTAATAGAATATAAAAGAACAATACCTAAGCCCTTGTTCATATTTCGCACGAATTCCACAACACTCTCAAAAGTATTACGTAAGACTTAGCAACAAAAATGCATGAAATAAAAAGTAAATTTCTAAAAATAGCGTAAATCTACATATACTAACTTGAATGAAGAATAAAGAATACAATTAAATGAACAAAGAAAGCCTTTTGCAATATACATATAATGTCAAATCTACACAAGAGGAGCTCATTTTATGGGCTAGCTAACCTCTCTTCAATGCACAAATATATTATACATAAACTCCATAACAAACTACTGTATTTACTCTATGCTAGAACAGCTTCATAAGAGTATATATATATATTTATATATATATATATATATATATATATATATATATATATATATATATATATATATATCTATCTATCTATCTATCTATCTATCTATCTATCTATCTATCTATCTATCTATCTATCTATCTATCTATCTATCTATCTATCTATCTATATATATATATATATATATATATATATATATATATATATATATATATATATATATATATATATATATATATATATACAATATATATATATATATATATATATATATATATATATATATATATATATATATATATATATATATATATATATATATATATATATATATATATATATATATATATGTATATATATATATATATATATATATATATATATATATATATATATATATATACATATATATATAAATGTGTATTATATATATACATAAATGAAGCTACTCACAGGTCTGGTAATTGCTTGGACCTCGTATACACTGACTCCCCTGGCGTTATAACTAGTAAGGTTGGTTCTCCAGTCGGGACATCTGATCATGCCTTGATTCCATTATTAGTGAAGACTGAGCAGCCTGTCCCTGATATATCATATTCTTGTAAAATTTATATGAAATCCCAAGCAGACTGGAATGGGATTTTACATGATCTTTTGTGCTTGAATTGGTCACAATTATATAATAGTGTAGATCCTGTTGTCCCTTTGAATGAGAATCTAGTCAACATAATTGATAGGCGTATCCCTTCTCGTGTGCTAAGGTACCGAGTGAAGGACAAACCGTGGTTCAATGATGATTGTAGATGTGCTTATTTGGAGAAACAGGAGGCCTATCATCTTTGGAAGGGTAACAGATCAGATTTGACCTGGAACAACTATACTCAGCTTCGAGCTTTTGCTCAGAGAGTTTATGCCTCAACTGAAAAGGAGTACAATTTAACCATAAAAGAAACACTTTCTGGTACAACTCAGGAACATAAATGGTGGTCTACCCTTAAATCTGCACGCTTTGGTGTAGATGCAACAGTTCCTCCTTTACTTAAACCAGATGGCTCAGTCACTCACTGTCCAAAGGAAAAGGCAACCCTTTTGGCTGATGTTTTTGACAGTAAACAGAGTAATGAAAAACTTGAACTTCCTCATTCCTGTTTTCCTGAGGCTAAACTAACTAGTTTAGCTTTTCGATCTCGTGAGATTAAAGCTCTGTTGATGGACCTTGATGCTTATGGAGGTGTAGACCCAAATGGTATTTTTCCTTTGTTTTTTATAAAGACAGCAGATTTCTTAGCTCCAAAGTTATCTGTTATTTTGCGCAAGTTAGCAAGAAGAGGAGCTTTTAGCACTAGTTGGAGAATTGGTAATGTTACTCCTCTATGTAAATGTGTTTGTGGTAGCTCAAGTCCCACTGATTACCGCCCAATTTCCATAACTCCCATATTATCTAAAGTTTTTGAACGTCTTCTGGCAAAACGTCTTAATAGGTTTGCTGAAGGTAATCATCTACTCTTTAAGGGATGAAGAGCATACTATTAATGAAGAATGATGTGATATCAAGAATAAATATCAGTCAATTGTTAATGAAGTTTTGGGACATACAATTGCAAGGAGAAAGGCGTGGATACCAAATGATGTGTGGGAAATTATAAAAACGGAGACAGAAAAAACTGATTGTTGAAAGTTTTTAAGTAAGTGATGAAAATAATAAGGTAGAAGATTATAAGTATTCCAGTATTGATAGTGAGGTCAAAAGAGAAGCCAGGAATGACTGGAGAGAATATTTAGAGGGGAAAGCAGATAGGGCTGACAAAGCTATGAATTTCGCGTGTGGCTCTGGTGTAAGAATTGCTCATAGAATTATTAATGAAATCTCTAAGGGGAAAAAGAAGAGGAAGCATATACTCATCCAAAAAAATAGATAGATCTCTTACAACAACAGAAGATGGAGAAAGGCTATGTTGAATGAAATACTTTTGTGAGGTCTTGAACAGAAAATATAAAAGGAATAATTTGATTTATGTACTTGAAGCTGGGGAAGACCTTGATGTGCCCATGAATGAATTCAGTGTGTTTGAAGTCGAAGCTATCATCAAAAAGATCAGGAGATGAAAAGCCCATAGTTATGAAGGACTGATATGAGACTGGCTGGAAAGGAAATGACCTCTCAGAATACATACAAGATTATTTTGTAAAATATGGCATGAAAAGGTAAAACCTGATAAATGGGAGTTAGAAGTGTTCGTGAAAATGGCCAAAAAATAAAAAATAAAAGGTGACATGGCTCATTATAATAATTACAAAGGCATCAAACTTACTTCAGTTGTCGTGAAAATATATAGTATTGTAACATTCATGGTCTTCATGCAAATATTCTAGACCTTACAGTTGCGTCCAGACAAATTTATATTCTTTTGTACTCAGAAACTTTGGATTCTAATATGAGGCACTCATCTGAGCTCCTTATAACTGGTTTTAAGAAGCCAATAATGTTGAAACGTGATGCCATCCCTAGGGCCAAGGGAATGGCGGTGTATATTAGGACTGAGTACCCTGCTTCTCATAAGTCCTGCTATCAATGTGAATGTCATGAGATTCAGGTAATGAAAGTTTGTGGCAGGCATAAAAACTTTTATTTGTGTTCGATCTACCAGAATCCAGACATGGATGATTCTATCTTCGATTGTCTTCTTACCATTATGGCTAAGATACAAAAAAATGATAGAAAGGTTTCTATTGTCTTTGTTGGTGATTTTAATGTTTACCATATGGAGTGGTTAAGTTCTATCTCTGCTACCGATCGCCAGGGCATAAGAGCTTTGGACTTTGCCTGTGAATCAGGTTGTGAGCAAATCATAAATGAAGCTACTCACAGGTCTGGTAATTGTTTGGACCTTGTATACACTGACTCCTATTGCGTTATAACTATTAAGGTTGGTTCTTCAGTCGGGAAATCTGATCATGCCTTGATTTCATTAGTAGTGAAGACTGAGCAGCCTAACACTGATGTATCATACTCTTGTAAAATTTACATGAAATCCCAAGCAGACTGGAATGGGATTTTGCATGATCTTTTGTGCTTCAATTGGTCACAATTATATAGTAGTGTAGATCCTGTTGTCCCTTTGAATGAAAATCTAGTCAACATAATTGATAGGCGTATCCCTTCTCGTGTGCTAAGGCCGAGTGAAGGACAAACCGTGGTTCAATGATGATTGTAGACGTGCTTATTTGGAGAAGCAGGAGGCCTATCATCTTTGGAAGGGTAACAGATCAGATTTGACCTAGAATAACTATACTCAGCTGTCCAGCTTTTGCTCAGAGAGTTTATGCCTCAACTGAAAAGGAAAACGATTTAACCATAAAAGAAACCCTTTCTGGTACAACTCAAGAACATAAAAGGTGGTCTACCCTTAAATCTGCACTACTTGGTGTTGATGCAACAGTTCCTCCTTTACTTAAACCAGATGGCTCAGTCATTATCTGTCCAAAGGAA
>NC_090757.1:79207336-79219836 GCF_036898095.1 Palaemon carinicauda
TACTATATTTTAAGAGTGCGTGAGTAAATTGGTAGTTATTATTATTATTATTATTATTATTATTATTATTATTATTATTATTATTATTATTATTATTATTATTATTATTATTATTACTATTATTATTATTATTATTATTATTATCATTATTATTATTATTATTATTATTATTACCAGTCAAGCTACAACCCTAGTTGGAAAAGCAAGATGCTATAAGCCCAACAGCTCCAACAGGAAAAGATAGCCAGGTGAGGAAAGGAAATAAGGAAATAAATAAATGATGAGAATAAATTAACAATGTATCATTCTAAAAACAGTAACAGCGTCAAAACAGATATGTCCTATATAAACTATTAACAACGTCAAAAACAGGTATGTCATATATAAACAATAAAAAGACTCATGTCAGCCTGGTCAACATACAAACATTTGCTCCACCTTTGAACTTTTGAAGTTCTACTGATTCAACTACCCGATTAGGAAGATCATTCCACAACTTGGTAACAGCTGGAATAAAACTTCTAGAATACTGTGTAGTATTGAGCCTCATGAGGGAGAAGGCCTGGCTATTAGAATTAACTGCCTGCCTAGTATTACGAACAGCATAGAATTGTCCAAGGAGATCTGAATGTAAAGGACGGTCAGAGATATGGAAAATCTTATGCAACATGCATAGAGAGCTAATTGAACGACCTTGCCAAAGATTAATATCTAGACCAGGAATAAGAAATTTAATAGACCGTAAGTTTCCGTCCAACAAATTAAGATGAGAATAAGCAGCTGAACACCAGACAGGAGAAAAATACTCAAAACCAGGTAAAATAAAAGAATTAAAACACTTCTTCCGAATAGATTGATCACCGAAAATCTTTTAAGACTTTCTCAATAAGCCAATTTTCTGTGCAATTGAAGAAGACACAGACCTAATGTGTTTCTCAAAAGTAAATTTGCTGTCGAGAATCACACTTAAAGTTTTAAGAGTCATACAAATTTAATGAAACATTCTCAGTACTGAGATCCGGATGTTGCGGAGCCACTGTTCCTGACCTACTTACAATCATACTTCAAGTTTTGTTAGGATTCAACTTCATACCCCATAAATGGAACCATGCACTAATTTTAGCTAAATCTCTATTAAAGGATTCACCAACCCCAGATCTACATTCAGGGGATGGAATTGATGCAAAGAGAGTAGCATCATCTGCATATGCAACAAGCTTGTTTTCTAGGCCAAACCACATGCCCATCAACAACAACTCTTTGAGATTTATTGCTTAAAAAATCAATAATAATGCAAAGAAAAGACCCACCCACTCCCAACTGTTTGAGTTTGAAAACAAGGGCCTCATGATTAACACGGTCAAAGGCAGCACTAAAATCAAGGCCAACCATACAATCTTCCTGACCACAATTAAGGGATTTCTGTACAGCATTGGAGATTGTAAGAAGGGCATCACATGCTCCAAGGACTTTACAAAAAACAAATTGCAAACTAGGGAGTAGATGATTACCTTCAGCAAACCTATTAAGACGTTTTGCCAGAAGACGTTCAAAAACTTTTGATAATATGGGAGTTATGGAAATTGGGCGGTAATCAGCGGGACTTGAGCTACCACAAACACATTTACATAGAGGAGTAACATTACCAATTCTCCAATAAGTGCTAAAAGCTCCTCTTCTTGCTAACTTGCTCAAAATAACAGATAGCTTTGGAACTAAAAAATCTGCTGTCTTTATAAAAAACAAAGGAAAAATACCATTTGGGTGTACACCTCCATAAGCATCAAGGTCCATCAACAGAGCTTTATTCTCACGAGATCGAAAAGCTAAACTAGTTAGTTTAGCCTCAGGAAAACAGGAATGAGGAAGTTCAAGTTTTTCATTACTGACTGAGCCATCTGGTTTAAGTAAAGGAGGAACTGTTGCATCTACACCAAAGAGTACAGATTTAAGGGTAGACCACCATTTATGTTCCTGAATTGTACCAGAAAGGGTTTCTTTTATGGTTAAATTGTATTCCTTTTCAGTTGAGGCATAAACTCACTGAGCAAAAGCTGGGAGCTGAGTATAGTTGTTCCAGGTCAAATCGGATCTGTTACACTTCCAAAGGTGATAGGCCTCTTGCTTCTCCAAATAAGCACGTCTACAATCATCATTAAACCACGGCTTGTCCTTCACTCGGTACCTTAGCACACGAGCAGGGATACGCCTATCAAATATGTTGACTAGATTCTCATTAAAAGGGACAACAGTATCTACATTACTATATAATTGTGACCAATTTAAGCACAAAAGATTATGCAAAATCCCATTCCAGTCTGCTTGGGATTTCATATTAATTTTACAAAAGTATGATATATCAGGGACAGGCTGCTCAGTCTTCACTACTAATGAAATATTAGGCATTTCCTTTCTTATCTGAATGTGTGATGTTTGTTAATCTATATTAAATTACTGTTGCTATGTGCTATAGAACTAGATACTCTAAACAGCTCTCGATACGATCTCTTTTATGTTATTCAAAATATTACTATCAATCATTGTTGCAATTTGTTTTGAATACAGTTCTTTTATCATTTTTTTTTATCCTTTTCATGAGATGTGCCTTTTGAAATGTGTTTATTTATTTGGGCCGTTATGAAATTTCAAAATGCTGTTTTTGATTTTTCTGTGGAGAATAGTTAATAAAATATATATCTATCTATCAACGTAATGCCGATTGTGTTGGTATCATACGCGTCGACACTTTAAAATTACCGTATATTTTTTTGTTAATTACTTAATGGGGAATCTCCTACTATTATTTAAAGCATTACAAGATAAGAAAAGCTACCTGATGGTTCTTCACAGATATAAGTAACGTGCTCTAAACAATTATCATCACCGCTTTATTGATGGATATACTTAGGTTTCTAAAGCAAACCTGTTCAACCGTTCAAGAAAATAATTTATTCAGCAACCTACATAGTTGGCTGACATTCCGTCAGGTTATATGTACAACTACAGTATAATGCCACAGAATAGCAGTAAAAGAAACAAATACCTTATACGTGTGTTTCTCAACTTGGTTAGACAGGTGCAATAGAATAAGACTAAGCTTGCATAAGGAATGTGATTTATTTCGGCGTGGTTTGAACAAACAAAAAATTAAAGATAAATGGTGTGTGGTTCGTAAAAGATGTGCATTGGCTTTTATACTGAAAGGAAAAGGAATGCTCAATCACCTATCTTAGTGGAGATGGGCTGGTTTCAAGTTTAGGAACAGATTCCTGAATTTACCAGGAATATGTACAGTAGACTTGTAATCAACTTTTATCTCTCTTGATTGCTCGATTGGTAAAGTCCCTGCTGGCATGGTTTCCGCTAATATGTATAGGCTCGAATCCTTGACCAGCCAGAATTTCCAGTAGATATACATTCCCAAAGGTAGAATTCGATATTAAATGCCATTGTGGTTGATATTTATATTGATTAAAATCTTGATCATTACTGATATATATTCATTATGAATAACCATGTGTTGCAAACTCACTGATGAGCTATCATGTTAGAGATGGGTTTATTTCAAGTCTAAGAACAGATTCTTGAATTCGAATGGAATATATACAGTAGACTTGTAATAAACTTATATCCCTCTTGATAGCTCCATTGGTAGAGTCCCTACTGGCATGGTTTCGTCTAAGAGGCATAGGTTCGAAACCTTACCCAGCCGGAGGCATTTATCATAAATGTATTTCCAGTTGATACACATTCTTAAATATAGAATTCGATTTTAAGACCATTTGCATCTTTCGAATTTGAGTTTAATGAGAAATTGGAAAAAGCAAATCAGACAATGGCTAGGTTAAGTAAATTTTAGAAATCAAATCGCCTGGAACTATAGATATAAAATCAGGCTTTATTATTATTATTATTATTATTATTATTATTATTATTATTATTATTATTATTATTATTATTATTATTATTATTATTATTATTATTACTAGAAAAGTTACAGCCCTAGGTGGAAAAGCAGGATGCTATAAGTCCAAGGGCTCCAACAGCGAAAAATAGCCCAGTGAGTGAATTAAATAAGTAAATAAATAAATTACAATTTATAGATAGTAATGAACAATTAAAATAAATTATTTAAGGAACAATAACAATAATAAAACAGATTTTTCATATATACTCTATAAAAGAGACTTATGTCACCCGGCTCAATATAAAAACATTTGTTGTAAGTTTGAACTTTTGAATTTCTACTAATTCATCCACTCGATTGTGATGATCATTCCACACTTGGTCACAGCTGGAATAAAACTTCTAGAAAACTATGTAGTAATGACCGCCATGACGGAGAAGGCCTGACTATTAGAATTATCTGCATACCTAGTATTAATAAGAAGGTACTGTACAGGAAGATCTTAATTTGAAGGATGGTCAGAAATATGGAAAATCGGTGTTACTTTATGGACGTGAGTCGTGGTATAACAATAAAACAATATTAAACATATTTAGTAGATTTGGGAACAAATCCCTCAGAAGAATATTTGGAGTTGAATGGAAGAACAGGATTAGAAAGGAAACATATTCTTCACGCTCCCCAAGAGGGACTAGTTCTTCAAACTTTCCATTGAACTACACAAGGCTCTAGAAGAGCTGGAAGAACCAGGCCTACATGGCTCAGGACTATGAAACATGAAATAGGAAATGATGACTGGAGAATTAATGATTTAAAAGCTGAAGAGAAAGACGACTGGTGAAATCTAACTGGGGTCCTTTGCGTCAATAGGCGGGGGGAGATATGTATATATATATATATATATATATATATATATATATATATATATATATATATATATATATATATATATATATATATATATATATATATATATATATATATATATATATATTTTTGGGCTCAAGCCATGTCGTCCTGATGGAAGTTCCTATAGGGTAGCTTCCTAGGGTATATTACAACTACGGCGATATTCCCAGAGAATTTACCTGAAGGTACCAGAATTCTAACTGCTGGAGCGAATATCCCTCCTGAAAGGGATATCGCGACATATCAGAGGACGTATTCTTGACACGCCACATGGCAATCTGCACCCTGACAGAGATTTCGTCTCGTAGGGGTAATTGGCAAGAAACTAATTCGGGAAAGAAAAAGGGGGAGCCGCTCCCAAGGCTCCTTATCTCCCGTTTCGTAAGCGTGCCTGGTGCCAATCCTGGCCCCATCTGTATTCCTTTTTTGCGTAGCTTAACAACTCGGTGTTTTTTCCTGTGTTTCTCGCAAATCTTGGATTTATTCTGCTTTTCATGGCTTCTCCGTCTTCGTCGGCCTCTGATAAGTTGAGTACCATGTCTTTTATGTATAAATGTAGGCTCTTGGTAAATTTTTGAGTGATTAATAGGTTTAATCTTTGTTACAAGAGCCGTAGCCTACCGGAGGCGTCATGGACGCTGTCGCTCGCTAGGTATAACTTTAGTTAGTCAGAGCGACATTCCCGGTTGTTTTGCTTTAATAAATTTTAGCTATTTAGCATTACATAGGATTTCCTTTCGTGCTTAGTATTATTTTGGCGAAGTATTCGCCATTCTGGCCTACGCTACGCCATGTAGCCTAGTCGTTTGGTCCTAGTACTTCATGCATGATTTTGGTTTTTCCGAGTGTATTAAAATTTTATTGAAGCTTTAGGCTATGTTTTATGAATTTAAGATTGTGTGGAATATTTCCAAGATAGTATACGAGTGAGTTTCGGTGATTTAGGTAATCGATTCTCTTGGTGCCTAGGCTAAGTTGCTTATGGAGCCTTAGTATACTTTCTCATACTCCCCGGTTGCTTTCTTTTCTTCGGAGAAGGTATGCAATCCCTTTCCCTCTGTTTAAGCCTTGGGCTTATCCCTAAGTGGTTTTTTCCTAATTAATTTTCGATAAAACTATACTGGGGTGTTACTGTACCTTCCTTTACCAGTAAGTCTGGTTCAAAGAGGGACAGAACAACAGAGTTTTTTAGTCTGAGTCTGTGTTTGTCTGGCTTGGGGTAGAGTCTCCCTCGCTGGCCTGACACAGACAAAGGTGGCTTAGCCTCCTTAGGTCACTACCGAAGGTTTCTGTGGATATGATTCCTTCTTTTGTGATCTACCAGACTAGTCCTTGTTGCTGTTCTCGGGGGAGGATAAGTTTCTTTCCCTGGGAGTGCAACACCTTCCTTGCTTTGGTGCTCTGGGAGCTGGCAAGTATTGCTGGCCTCCCCCCTTGGATCTCCCTTAGGCTGAGATAAGTTTCTTGGCTGCGGGGGATCCGTCACTAAAGCAAGGTTGGTAGGACCCTCTTTTGTCCCTTCCCCCTCTATCTCCGTAATGGCCTAGCCATTACAGTACTGTACGTCGTTCTACATCTGGACCTAGGATAGGTTAGGATGTGGAATTGACTCAGCCCCTTGCCGGCCGGCAAGGGTCTTATATTTTGAGTGCTGCCTGGACCTCCCTTGGTCCCTCATCCATGCCTGCCTGTAGAGCCAGACGGCATTGTTCAGGAAGCCTGAATTAGATTCTCCCCTTTCTTATATGCACTCTTTCGGATTGCCGGGCTTGGAGATAGTGTACACTCTTATCCCGGCATCCATCCTATTTTTCTTCTAGTGCTGTACCCAACCCGGCTGCCGGCCTATGAGGCCGGCAGCCGAGTGGGTGTAGTCCTCTGGTTCTTTTGCTGCTGGCTGGGATCGGTTGTGTACCTTTCCGGCCGGCTAATGTCAGCCCTTGTCTGCCGGTCGCCAGGAGTGTGGCCGGCAGCCGGGTGCTACCTTGTTTAGCCGACATGGGCCGGCAGCCGGGTGGGTGTAGTCCTCTGGTTCTTTTGCTGCCGGCTGGCATCGGTCCTGTACCTTTGCCGGCCAGCTAATGTCAGCCCTTGTCTGCCGGTCACCAATAGTGTGGCCGGCAGCTGGGTACTACCTTGTGTAGTTCCCGGCCGGCAGTCATTGCCGGCCAGCATTGGCTGTTGCCGGCCGGCACTTACTGCCGTCCGGCACATGCATTGGAACCAGCGTTCTGCCGCCTTATAGCTGTTAAGTAGTATACTTTAAAGCTAGTCATGGTGTGTGCCAGCCGGCAAGTGCCAGCCAGCACGTAACCTCCTATACTGTACCAGTATTCTTCAGTATAACATATACTGTAAGAAGAAAACTATAGTATGGGTTTTGGTACAGCACTGTGTGTTCTAACACTTTTGTGTTTTCTTGCACAAGTCCTTTGCTGTTGCCCTACAGATAGGAAAGTGAGTTCTTTCCTGTCTATTATCCAGGATTTTAAAATCATTGCTTAGGTGTGAGCTCCACCTGTTTCCTCTGGAAACTTTGCATTGGTTACTCTAGAAGAGATTAACCATTTGATTTTATTATCTGGAAGGCTGCAACAATGGGTTGTGAGGGGAACACAAGTGTGTGTCTTTCCTTTCTGAATTGTTATGCTATACTATGCATATCCAGTGATACATAGTTCACTTGATACTCATGGAAATTTCTTCTCTTTACAGGAGGACCTTCCGAAGTGCGGAAATGTTTTCTGCAACGTCCGCAGCAAGAATCTCTGCGGACATGAGTTTTGTAGGAGACACGCAGCATGCGCTGTCTCCAAGGATGATCTCCAGTATTGGGACCCTCAGGTATGTACTGTGTGCACTAACCTGATTACTGAGGCCTTTGATTCCCCTAGGACGGCGGAATCAAGGGATATAGCAAGGGAGAAACTTCGTACCTGGGTAAAGGGCTTCCAAAAGAACACCTCTGGCCCTTATCTTCCAAGTGAGAAGATGAGGGCGTATCTTTTCCCTAAGGCATCAGCTGATGCTGTGATTCCCCAGCCTCAAGAGGAGATCCCCCAAAGTCAGATCCAGGTGGATGCTGAAGTCGCGGTCGCGATGCAAGACATCCAGTTAGATGACAGGATGTCTGACGTGGACGAGCGTTTGGAAGAAGACCTCCTGCCAGGAGGCCAGGATGAAGTTCAAGCCCCAGACGTCGTAGAGGAAGAGGTAGACGAGGTGTCGGCTACTCCGGTTCAGATTCCGGAGCCTATTCCCTCAACATCGGCCGGTCTCCCAGTAGAGCTGGGACAGGCCCTCTCTTCTATTGTTGGAATGATCCAACAAATGCAGAAGGAGAATCAGGAGAAGGCGGCTGCAATGGAACTGCGGATGCAGAGCCTTGCAGAATCACATGGGCCCCAAAAAAGGCTCAATGTGAAAGACCTTCCCTTGTACTCAGATGCTAAACCATGTGTCCGGATGAGGAAGGAACCAGCTTCAAAGGAGGAGCCAGAGCCGAAGGAGGTCTTAGTGATGGACCATACTAAGGCTCAAGCTCTGCTTTCATCCTCGTTGAAAGAGAGGGGCTTCTCTAACTCAAAAGTAGCTGCATTGAGCAAGAAGCTCCCTTCCTTTGTGTCCTCTCCTGCTAGAGCCTTCCCCTTTTTACCGAAAGGGTTTGCGGCTGTACTAAAAGCAGTCGAGGCCGACAAGCCTTGCCCCTCCCTGGAGGAGTGTAAACCCTTGTCGCTGGCCCTACCTATGGACCACAAAGACTGGAAGGACGTCCATCTTACGTTCTCAGTTGGGAAGTTGGAGGCTGATATTGCCGGACGTCAGTTCGGCGAGGACCTCCCTAAGCTGTCTGACTTTCTCTTGCAGAGAGAGTTCGAGACAAAAGAAAGACTGGCTGCCTCAATGTCTCTTCAGACTACTCATGAGACGATGGCAAGTGACCCCAAGGTCCATGAAATGTTCATGGTGGTGGCCAAGACTCATCTGGCCACAGTGACGAAGGACCTTTATGGCTTCGTCAAGGCGAGGAGAGCTTGTAGGGAGTTCGTGTTCACCTCGGCTACGGTGTGGCACGAGCCAAGGAAACTATTCTCCTCCAACATTTGGGGCAAAGACCTTTTCCCTACCGATTTGGTGAAAGAAGTAGTTGATAAGGCCGCCTTGGAGAATAGAAACCTTCTCCAGAAGTGGGGCCTGGCTATCAAAAGAAAGTCTTCCCCGGATGAGGGTCCGCAACCAAAGAGGAAGACTATGAGGACTAGGCTACCGTCTCGGCCAGCCAAGCCTTTTAGACAGCAACAGCAACTGCAATTGCCATTGCCTCCAGTGCCCCAGATTGTGGCACAAACCCCGACCACTTTTCAGTGGGTACCCCAGGCCGTGTCGACACAGTCCACGGCATTCACCCCATCGTTCGAAGGGCAGTCTACCTCCTTTCGAGCAAAGCCTAGAGGGGCAGCCAGAGGCTCGTCTGGGTGCCCCTCAAGGGGAAGGGGATTCAGGGGTGGTCGTGGTCAGGGAGGCAAGACCTCGGGACGGCAGTCCAAGTGGGATGATACCGGTAGGAGGGAGACTTCTGAAATTTCGGGATCGGTGGACCTTCGATCCCTGGGCCCACAGCCTACTCAAGAATGGACTGGGCTGGAGCTGGTACAACACTCCACCCCCGGGCCTTCGGGTTTTCCAACGTTCCACCCCCGTTCTGGAGGAGTACGTTCAAGAACTGTTGGAGAAAAATGTGATCCGGAAGGTGAAGTCCATCAAATTCCAAGGGAGGCTGTTTTGTGTTCCCAAGAAAGACTCGGAAAAGCTCAGAGTCATTCTGGACTTGTCGCCACTCAACAAGTTCATAGTGTATTGCAAATTCAAGATGCTAACACTGCAACACATAAGGACCTTACTGCCCATGAGGGCATATTCCGTCTCTATAGACTTGTCAGACGCCTATTGGCACATTCCAATCAACCGTCGACTCTCCCCCTACCTAGGGTTCAGGCTACAACGAAGACTATACGCCTTCAGAGCCATGCCATTCGGGCTAAACATAGCCCCAAGGATTTTTACGAAGCTTGCGAGCGTAGCTCTCAAACAATTACACCTAAAGGGAATTCAGGTAGTAGCCTACCTGGACGACTGGTTGGTGTGGGCAGCATCCGAGACAGAATGCTTGCAAGCTTCCAGTCAAGTGATCTAGTTCTAGTTCCTAGAGTACCTAGGTTTCAAGATCAACTGAAAAAAGTCTCGACTTTCTCCATCTCAAAAGTTCCAGTGGCTGGGAATCCACTGGGACCTTTTGTCACACCGTTTCTCCATCCCGGCGAAGAAAAGGAAGGAGATAGCGGGTTCTGTCAAGAGACTTCTAGATTCCGAAAGGATATCAAGACGCGAACAGGAGAGGGTACTGAGCTCTCTCCAGTTTGCTTCGGTGACAGACCCAGTACTAAGAGCACAGCTAAAGGATGCAACCGGAGTTTGGAGAAGTTATGCATCAAACGTGCGAAGAGATCTGAGGAGACCAGTTCCGCTTCGGCTACGTACTCTTCTCAGGCCTTGGTCCCAAGCCAGACTTCTAAAGAAGTCGGTTCTTCTTCAGCCACCTCCCCCGTCGGTGACGATTCACTCAGACGCCTCGAAGGAGGGATGGGGAGGTCACTCTCATCGGAAAAAAGTCCAGGGGACTTGGTCCAAGCTATTCAAGACCTTTCACATAAACTTTCTAGAAGCTATGGCAGTGCTCCTTACCTTAAAGAAAGTTTCCCCGCGTCACTTGATCCACATAAGGTTGGTGATGGACAGCGAGGTAGTTGTGAGATGCTTGAATCAACAAGGATCGAGGTCACCACCTCTTAACCTGGTGATGTTGGCCATCTTCCGATTGTCGGAAAAGAAGAAGTGGTACCTGTCGGCAGTTCACCTTCAAGGAGTCCGCAATGTGACAGCGGACGCTCTATCCAGGTTCACACCAATAGAGTTGGAATGGTCCTTAGACGCAGGATCATTCTCCTTCATTCTGAATCAAGTCCCAGAACTGCAGATAGACCTCTTTGCGACGAAAGACAACAAGAAGTTGCCCCTGTACGTGTCCCCGTACGAGGACCCCTTAGCGGAAGCAGTGGACGTGATGTCCCTCAACTGGAACAGAGGGCCCAGGATTTATCTGTTCCCTCATCACAACCTTCTGTTGAGGGTCCTCAACAAACTGAGATCCTTCAAGGGGGTAGCGGCAATAGTAGCCCACAAGTGGCCGAACAGCGTGTGGTTCCCCCTGGCATTGGAACTACAGCTAAAGTTTGTACCGCTGCCAGATCCAGTTCTGACCCAGCGAGTCCAGAAGTCGACCGTCTGCGCTTCATTACAGAAAACCCGGACCCTGCAGCTCATGATTTTCTCTCCCTAGCGGTGAGAAAGCGTTTCGGGATTTCGAAAGCCAGCATAGACTTCCTAAAGGAATATAAGTGCAAATCTACTAGAAGGCAATATGAGTCATCTTGGAGAAAATGGGTGGCCTTTGTCAAGGCGAAGAATCCGCAGGAGATCTCGACAGACTTCTGCTTATCTTTCTTCATCCACCTCCATGGTCAAGGATTGGCAGCTAACACGATTTCGGCGTGTAAGTCTGCTTTGACAAGACCCATTCTATATGCCTTCCAGGTAGACCTAGGTAACGAGTTCTTTAATAAAGTTCCGAAAGCCTGCGCTAGGCTCAGACCTTCAGCACCTCCAAAGGCCATTTCATGGTCTTTAGACAAAGTTCTTCATTTCGCTTCTCTGTTGAGCAATGGAGAGTGTGCGTTAAAGGATTTGACACAAAAAGTTATTTTCCTATTTGCACTCGCGTCCGGGGCCAGGGTTAGTGAGATTGTAGCCCTCTCGAGAGAGGCAGGTCGTGTTCAGTTCCTGGATGGGGGAGAACTGAACCTGTTTCCGGATCCTACGTTTCTCGCCAAGAATGAGTTACCCACCAACAAGTGGGGTCCCTGGAGAATCTGCCCTCTGAAAGAAGATGCATCTCTATGTCCAGTAGAATGCCTAAAGGTCTATCTTCATAGAACTTCAAACTTCAAGGGTGGTCAACTATTCAGGGGAGAAACATCAGGCTCAAATTTATCTCTGAATCAACTCAGAGCGAAAATTACATATTTTATTCGCAGAGCGGATCCTGACAGTACACCCGCAGGTCACGATCCGAGGAAAGTTGCCTCATCCTTAAATTTCTTTAATTGTGTGGATTTTGAACATCTCCGTTCATACACTTGCTGGAAGTCTTCCAGAGTGTTCTTTCGCCACTATGCGAAGCAAGTAGAGGAACTAAAGAGATCTGTGGTAGCAGTGGGTCGCGTCGTTAACCCTACTGTTTAACTCTGCGAGGAACAGTGGTTTTAATTGGGACGATTAATTCCAGGATGAGTGTGTAGTTACATACTGTACTACAAACTAAGTGAGGGCACTGAGTTGCCCATGTAGACTGTTCCATTTCCAAAGGTGAACCTAGCATAAGTGCAGACATGTGTGCCGAGCGTTTCTAACGCTAATGTCATTGATTTGTAATACAGACTTTTATGACTTTGATACCTCGGTATCTTAAAAGTGGCATTTAATGTTTTTTCCTTCAGATAAACAAGTTCTGTTTACTATCATACTTATGCTTAAAGTTTTGGGTTATCCTCTTCTTATATATATATAT
>NC_090757.1:79225089-79232589 GCF_036898095.1 Palaemon carinicauda
CCAACTTTGAACTTTTGAAGTTCTACTGATTCAACCACCCGATTAGGAAGATCATTCCACAACTTGGTCACAGATGGAATAAAACTTCTAGAGTACTGCGTAGTATTGAGCCTCGTGATGGAGAAGGCCTGGCTATTAGAATTAACTGCCTGCCTAGTATTACGAACAGGATAGAATTGTCCAGGGAGATCTGAATGTAAAGGATGGTCAGAGTTGTGAAAAATCTTATGCAACATACATAATGAACTAATTGAACGACGGTGCCAGAGATTAATATCTAGATCAGGAATAAGAAATTTAATAGACCCCTAAGTTTCTGTCCAACAAATTAAGATGAGAATCAGCAGCTGAAGACCAGACAGGAGAACAATACTCAAAACAAGGTAGAATGAAAGAATTAAAACACTTCTTCAGAATAGATTGATCACCGAAAATCTTGAAAGACTTTCTCAATAAGCCTATTTTTTGTGAAATTGAAGAAGACACAGACCTTATATGTTTCTCAAAAGTAAATTTACTGTCGAGAATCACACCTAAAATTTTGAAAGAGTCATACATATATGTGTGTGTGTGTAAATGGAAATGCACCTGTAAAGTAAGAACAATAAGTATAATAACAGAACAATAAACCTAAAACCAAACAGAAAGTACACCTAAAGAATACAAACCAAAAATTTTATATAGCTTACCAATATTTTGAAGATCCAATATTACGGTACTTCTTCAAAAATCTCCACTTCTAAGGAAACAAACCTACCTAATTAAACCTAAATAAACTTACAGATACACCCACAGATATACACCTTAACCTACAATACGTTGGCATTATAGTTTAGAAAGTTATATATAATAATATACAATCAGAAGTCTTAGTATATCGGGACAAATCAATAATTAACTTAGGGTAACCTTTATAAAACACTAGAGTATATACCACTCAAAGAAACTTCCTAAACTTTTTCTACAAAGCTATTATTTAAATAGAACTCCATCGTAACAATTTTTTTTCCATACTACCTCAATGGAGAAACGAGTAAAGCGGCGCATGAGAAGGATCAGGCAAGCACACTAAATTCTAGAAAGGGTGTCAGGAATTCTGTTTTCCGTCCCTTTATCATGTTCTATAACTAAATTGAATTCCTGCAGATAAAAGACCCAGCGCAAAATCATCTGGGTTGCTCCCTTTATCCGCTCGATGTAAACCACAGGATTGTGGTCCATCCATATCTCAACCGGGAAGGAAAAATTTGTCACATACGGCTTGAAATAGTTAAGAGTGCGGAACAAAGAAAGAGCTTCCTTTTCTATGATGGAGTAACGTTTTTCCGCCGCCAGAGGCTTTTTACTATAGTAAGACACAGGATGAAAACCATCCTCCTTTCTCTGAAAGAGGACACCTCCAATGCCAACGTCACTGGCATCTACTGCTATTATAAAAGGCTTCTGAATATCAGGGAAATCAAAATGGAGTTAGTAATTAATATCAATTTAAGATTATCAAAAGATTCTTCATACTAATCCGACCACAAAAACTTTTATTCCTTTTACTAATAAACTAGTAAGAGGCTGAGCAAGATCAGAGTAATTACGCGCAAATCTGCAGTAATAACCCATCATACCCAGCACTCTTCTTACCTCTCTAATTTATAATTGACTCAAGGTTAGCTTGTTTCGGAGCCACCTGACCCAAATAACAAACTGTTAGAAACCAAAAATAAATTATAGAAGTATGAGTTGCACAAGAAATGGAAAGCAAAACTGTTTCCTTATAAGAATTACAGTTAACGTTAAATTAATTAATTCAATCAGAAAGGATTGATATTTGTGTCCGACTGTAGGGAATAGCCGTTCGGTCGTTAGCTTGACTCGAAGCTTCACCTATTTCTTTTAATAAATTAAAAGTAAATAACTTAATGCTACTTAGTATAATAACTATTAGCGTTAATGATAAGTAAAATTAATAATAAAATCAAACTTATGAATTAAATGACTTAAATTAGTGATCGCCTAATAGGCCTTAAGTTCGCGCGTGCGTAATATGTACCTGTTAAAGGTAAGAAGTAAATTACCTCCGAGGTTACCACAGCCACGGCGAACAGTTTCAATAAAAAGTACTCAGTGGAAAGGCCGGCATCTTCATGGAATATTAACGCTGAACAAAACTAAACGTTCGATCACCAAGACCACAACAATTTTGGAAACACTTCAACGTCTACCTTTGGGATAAGTGACCTAAATTATTCTGTATCTTAGGACATGTCTGGAGAAAAGGGTAATGTAGGGCAATTTCTCAAAGTTTTACTAGTGGATCTACTATTTGATGTAAGTTGTTTTGGTTTTTGAATAATTGTTTTGTTCATCAAATATAAGTAAGGTTGGAATTAAAATAAATTCCAACAAAACCTTGGCCTGGCCAAATTAGCAATTAGCCAAATTAACAACTAACCCTGCAGACCTTACCATGTGGTTATCCCAGTCATTACTATATGCTACCAAGTCATCAATATAAATTTCTACTCCTTCCAAACCACAAATTACCCTATTCATGAGCCTTTGAAAAGTACATGCACCATTTTTTATTACAAAAGGCATAACCTTACACTCGGATAGACAAAACACAGTGACAAATGCGAACATTTCACGAACTCTGTAAGACAATGGAACCTGCTAATAACCCTTTAAAAGATTCAGCTTAGTAATAAATTTGGCGGAACTTACTGTCTGCTTCCTTTACTAATACAATAGGAGAACTCCAGGGACTTACAGATGGTTGAATAAAGTTATGTTTCAACATATACTCTATCTCCTTACTGACCAGATACCATTTTACTAGGTTCAGCCAGTAAGGACTCTGCTTCACAGGGGAAGCATCACCTACATCAACGTCATGACTTAAAAAGATCTGAAAAGGAATAAATTAAATTAAGCACATCCTCCAGTTTGTTAACATCTAAATGATCTATACTACTTTTAACATCTCCAAATTTTGCATATTTTCAACCAATGCATCCGAAGGAAACTGACACCCTAACTCGTCAGAGTTCTCAGGAGGCACATCCAATACCACAGATACAGGCTCGGACACTATCGCTAATGGATCACCTTGCTTACCAATATAAGGTTTCAGACAATTAACATGAAATATTCTACATTTACGGCTTGAACAGGAGCCTCAATTTCATATTCAAGCTCTGACAGTTTCCTCAAAACCTTCTAAGGGACCTTATATCTTGGTTGAAGAAAACTATCCGGGTCCATACTCAGCACAAAAACCAACTCCCTAGGTTCAAAAGAACGTACCTTTACCTTTTTGTCAAAGCTGTTTTTCATTACTGAGTGGGACCGTTCCAAATTTTCCCTGGCAAACTTCCAGGCACTAACCATTCGTCCCTTTAAGTCTTCCACAAACCTTTTAACATATATTTCCTCCTTCCGGTTGGATTTGAGCATTTCAAAAACAATTTTCAATAGTCCACGAACCTTGTGCCCAAATACCAACTCGAAAGGAGCTACACTAGTGGAAGAGTTAGAGTGATTCCTGATAGCAAAGAGGGCAAAAGGGAGGGCTTTGTCCCAGTCACTATCATAATCAAAACAATGTTTCTTCAGGACAGACTTGAGGGTTTGGTAGAACCTTTCCACCACCCCTTGATTCTCTGGGTGATAAGACGCTGGTAACGTGCTGAATGGCGTGTTCAGCACACTTTCCCCTAAATACCTTACTCGTGAAATTCGTCCTACAGTCAGTCTGAATTACATGAGGAAGACCATACCTGAAAAAAAAATCCATTAATTTTTCAAAGACAACTTTGGAAGTAATACGACCCATAGGTAGAGCTTCAGGAAAGCAAGAGACTCTATCTATGTTAGTTAGTAAATATACGTAACCTGTTTTAGATTTGGGGACGGGATCTACCACATCAATTACTAGTTCAGAAAATGGATCACACTCTTTGATAAACTGCTTCACACTCAATTCAATTCCAGGCCACCAAAAATACCTAGCCAGACTATGAAAAGTTTTTAACACACCCAATTGACCTGAAAAAAAAATTAGTATGAGCTAACTCCAAAATAGAATTCTGTATTGAGAGGGTACCACAATCTGCTCCACCTGACCAGTTTATGTTTTAAATTATCAGATGCAGGACGACTAAACCTATATATTAAGCACTTTACAACTCCAAACCTAGGTTTAGTCAGATCCTCAACATCGTCAAAATCAAAATTAAATTCATCTTTTTGAGCTTTAATAAAAACAGCTCTGTCCCAATCAAGTTTCATATTAACTACATAACTATAACTGCTTTCTACTGGCCCGGGCCTTAAAACATTAGGTAATCATCGCTCTCCACATCAACTAAATTAGCAGCTTTTGCTGCAAACCGAGTCATTACGGCCATGGGACTAGCATTTACTGATAATATAGGGAACAGCTCCGGTCCTTCACTATCCAGCATATCATTCCCAAATATACCATCAATACCCGGGATAGGTAGACTATCCACCACAGCCAACTTAGTGACGCAATCATATCTTGGAAAAGACACGCGGACCTTCACCAAAGGAACGGACAAAACTGAATCTGGAAAACCTCCCGACAATACAAAATTTCCAGTATATTTTTCAAAACCATTCAGAGCCCTCTTCATGACTAACGACTGGGCAAAACCAGTTTCCCTAAAAACCTCACCTGGACAACACAAGAGTCAAAAATCAACTTTCCAGGCCACACATATTTGTCGTACTTGAGTCACTATTTACTAAACTACTCCTATCTACTACAGGTCTGTCTACAGGACTACTGCTACTAACCTCGGAATTATCATTAACCAAGGCTACAGGACTTGGATTATGGCGTTGTAGGTACATCCTACAAGCATTACACTGGTTTTGGAAATGCCCGGGCTTGTTGCATCAAAAACAGCTTCTTTTACGGCCTGAGCTTCTATTTCCATTATACCTGTTATTTCCCCCACCTGGGAAGTCTCTATCAGCAAAAACTTTAGGGGAAGGAGAACCTCCTTGGACTCTACCCACATCCCTATCCCCTGAAAAAAAATTAAAATTAATATTACCATTCTTAGAGATATTGGGAGTCGACGAGGAGGTTTTCCCTCTCCCACCACCATTAGGGGAGCAAGATGTTTGATTACTTAAAGTCTTATAAGTAAAACTACCGCTATCTGAACAGTGAGTCAATACAAATTCATCCGCTAACTGAGCGGCACTACTCAATTTCACACTTCTTACCTCCTCCAGGTGAACTCTCCTCAACTCCCTGCTACAGGCCTTCTTAAACTCCTCTTAAACTCCTCAAGGAGCAACAGTTCACGTAACGTAACAAAAGTGACTATCTGATGACTTTTCAGCCAGTCGTCGAATTGTTCCTCATTGACGCGAGGAAACTACAAAAGACTGTGCAGGGTGTTTCGCATAGTTGCGAAATCGGAGGCACTAGGCCTCAGGGACCAAGTTGTAAGACTAAAATTAAGGCTTTTACCTTCTGGTAATACCGAGCTACTCCCTCTTCCAAGGCATTATACACCCGCATAGCCTTGACCACTAACCTTCACAGTATGAATACAGTCCACATTTCTGCTGGCCAAGACAATCGGGATGCCACACGCTCGAATACCTTGAAGAACGCAGGGACATACTTTTCGTCAAACACCGGCACCAATTTTAGTACAGCACCTATGTTAAACCGATCTTGGAAGGTATCTTTAGGGGAACTTATCAAATTGGCTCTCTGCAACCTAACCATCTCTATATTCAATTTCGCCATCTCCAACTCATGACACCTTACCCGCTCGTTCTCCTCAAACTCCATTTTTCGCAACTCAATGCGTTTACAAATAAGGTTGTATTCCTTCTCCTCCTTGGAGTCACCTAATGCATTAACAGGGGCCAGAGATTTGAAGGGTACAGAATCCAGGGGTGCCAAAAATGGATTAGAGGACACATTACCTGGACCTTTGGGAAAATTTGCTGGACCCTTCTAAGCCCTCACTCAAACTCTTCTCACCATCACCAATTACCTCACTCTCACTCACTGAATGTTCAGCTTCAGCTTACTCCTTTTTTGTTTTATCCCTGACTGCTACCAATATCTCTGCGCTGGTGTCCGTAGCCTTCCGTGGAACACCCAACCACTTAGCCCACTCAACTAATTGTTTTACCTAGCAGGGGCAAATACATAATTCAGTCAACTGACCCCAAAACTTCAGCTGGATCAAAAACAAATTCCTCCATTTCGTAAAACAAACAAAAAATGCAGGAGAGAAAGGCAACACTAAAACAAAAACAAAAAATAAATATTGAAGAGTCCACCCGAATGTCGCTCCACTGACCAAAATACTGGATACCCTGAGCTCTCTATCCTGTCACAGTTGCCAAACATATCATGTCCCTTGTTGGGCCATCATAGAAGTTCTCATTTCACGATAAGAGAAGTCAGTGTTTATAAAAATACCCAACAGCAAATTGGTCAACGGAAATGAAAACACTTGGGAAACTTAACAATATTTATCAACAACAAATCTATAACAGTCAGCCTTGTGACTACCTAATAATCAGAATTACCAATTAACAATTTACCATATGAACAATAATGTCCAAAAATGTGAAACACCACACTCAACGAAAGAGAGTAAAATAATCAAATAACAAAGCACGCAAAAAGAAATATATATATATATATATATATATATATATATATATATATATATATATATATATATATATATATATATATATATATATATTCATAATCTTTGGGGCTGGATGAAACCATCCCCTGCTCCAACCAAAGTAGCCACTTCAATAACAACATCATCACTCAGCTATCGTAGGGAGTGCAGCTTCGCAGGACTCCTCATCAAGGGGAGGGAAATAGAGCTCTGGTCCCCAACCAAAAAAAGGTAAAAATATCTCCTACCTTACAATTGCCTCCCTACTTGTCACCATGAGCTCCAAAGCTCCCACAACTGCCTACGGCAGTGCCCCTCCCGCCTCAACCTTAATGCCGGGATTCATACGTCGGCGCCGAGAACCGCAGAAGAGAACACATAGGAATCACAAATCACTGCAGGAAGCCGAAAGGCACCTGCTTAAAGCCGTCAAACGGTGGCGTTGCAATCATCTAAAACGCTCATATAAGCCAGGTGCTGCAGTAGATCAGGGGAGTGGCGACCTCAAACTATGCCTTCCTGCATTAGAGTTCCTAGCATGTACACACAGGTGTCTCTTCTCACCAAGGACTTGAAAAATGCAGAAAAGAAACAAGCATTAAACTAGACACTTATAAATATCTAAGCGAGCAGGAAGGATGTTGAAACAGCACTTCAAAAGAAAAAAAAATTAAATTTACAACTGAAACCTTACTAACTAAATCTTATGATAGTTTTACATAAAACAAAAATGCTGTAAAAAGGCAGACGTAAACAAAATACGGGTATATATATATATATATATATATATATATATATATATATATAT
>NC_090757.1:79242589-79257589 GCF_036898095.1 Palaemon carinicauda
ATTATAGCTTACTCTATCCAAGCTAAATATAATAACTTATGTTATGTTGAAATCTGAAGATGTCACAGAAAACTCATTTGCTTTTCTTTTCTTTACAGGAGGAGCATCCCGAGTGCGGGAACAACTTTTGAAGGGTCCGCAGCAAGGACTTCTACGGACATGGCGTGTGTAAGTCTCACGCCCGCTGTTCTGTCAACAAAGGGGCCCTCAAGTACTGGGACCCAGAGGTATGTACCGTGTGTGAGAAGTTGGTAAAGGAGGCTTTTGATGAACAAAAGTCTATTGAGTCTAGGGATGCAGCTAGGGCTACGCTGCGTAAATGGGTAAGAGGTTTTCAGAAGAACACCTCGGGCCCATACCTTCCTAATGTTAGGATGAGGGACTGTCTCTTCCCCGGAGCTCGTAATGATTCCATCATTCCTCAGACAAAACCTTCAATCCCCTTGGTGCAGATTCAGGTTCAGAAGCCTAGAGAACCTGACGTTGCGGATACTTTGGAGAGTATCCACCTGGACGACAATATGTCTGTCGTTTCCGAGGAGACCGAGAAGAATCTCCTCGTGGAAGAGTCGGAACAGGAGGCAGTTGTTCCTCCTACTAGTGATGTGGAGAACATTGAAGCAGTTTCGGTTTCTTCAGCGGCTGTGGCCGAACCAGCACCCTCAACCTCTTCGCAACCGCCTCAATTGGAGGCGATTACAAATACTCTTCAATCCCTGATGTCCATGGTATACGACTTACAGAAGAGGTCTACCGAGAAAGAGACTACTTTCCGGTCGGAAATCGAACAGTTAGTTTCTTCGCGTTTAACCCCGAAGAAGCTAAATGTTAAGGACCTTCCTGTGTTCTCCGACGTTAACCCGTGGAGGTATGCGGAGCACATGCCTATGTCAGCAGGCAAGATTTTCCTCTTGGAGAAACTGGGTACCGTACCAGTAGAGGAAATTGAGTTCTGGCCCAGCAGAGTGTCCTACCCGGATTGTTATGTCCGGCTCAGAACTGAACCGGCATCGAAAGAAGAGACGGAGCCC
The DNA here is from genome assembly GCF_036898095.1 of Palaemon carinicauda. NCBI lineage: Eukaryota > Metazoa > Arthropoda > Malacostraca > Decapoda > Palaemonidae > Palaemon > Palaemon carinicauda. The sequence continues at coordinate 79,243,621 of NC_090757.1, forward strand.
AAGAAAGTAATTGTCCTTGAGCTCACTAAGACACAAGGGATGCTTACATCAAAATTAAAAGAGAGGGCATTCACTAGCTCAAAAGGTGCCGGCCTTAAGCAAAAAACATCCAACGTTTATTGCTGACCCTCAACGTGCTTTTCCCTTTATGGATAAAGGGTTTAGAGCAGCCCTGAAGGCTGAGAGGGCAGGAAAACCCTGTCCCACGCTAGAAGTATGCAAGCCTTTCTCCCTTGCTTTCCCTTCAGACGACAAAGATTGGAAGGACGTTCATGTTACCTTCTCAGTCTGGAAGCTGGAGGCCGATATCGCTGGACGTCAGTTCAACGAGGACCTCCCAAAGCTGTCAGAGTTTCTCCTGAAGAGAGAACACGAGACTAAGGAACGCTTGGCTGCGTCCATGTCTCTACATACAGGGCTAGAAACGATGGCTAGCATTCCTGATACCCCAGATATGTATATAGTCTTTGCCAAGGCTTACTTGGCTACAGTAACTAAAGATCTCTACAACTTTATCAGAGCCAGGACGGCCTGTAGGGAGTTCGAGTTTGCTTCCGCTTCTGTGAAACACGAACTTAGGAAGCTGATAGCTTCTAATATCTGGGGAAAAGACCTCTTTCCTAGTGATGTGGTCAAGGAGGTCGTCGACAAGGCCTGCTTCGGAGAATAGGAATCTCCTCTCTAAATGGGGCTTGTCCTCCAAGAGAAAGTCTTCCGCTGACAGGGGTCCCCAGCCGAAGAACAAGTCGAAGCGGCATCGCATGTCCTCTCAGCCAAGACGGCAACAGCTTTCCGTGGCCACGGTGTCCCAGACGGTGGAACAACCCACCACTACCTTTCCACTGGTGCCCAACCACTGGCGTCTCAGTCACCAGTCTTCACCCCAGCTTATGAAAGGCAATCGGCTTCTTCTAAGCCAAATTTTCGAGGCTCCTTTCGGGGCTCCTCTAGACACCCCTTCAAAGGAAGAGGCAAATCCTCCAACCAGCACTCAAAATGAGATGCTGCCGGTAGGAGGGAGACTTCTACACTTTCAGGATCGGTGGGCCTTCGATCCTTGGGCCCACAGCCTGATCAAGATGGGACTGGGGTGGGGTTGGAACTCAACTCCACCAAGCTTTCCTCATTTCTCCCAACCTTCAACCCCAGTTCTGGAAGAATATGTTCAAGAACTATTAGACAAGAGAGTCATAAGGAAAGCAAAGTCCATCAAATTCCAAGGAAGGCTATTCTGTGTTCCAAAGAAGGATTCGGAAAAGCCCAGAGTCATTCTGGACTTATCACCACTCAACAAGTTCATTGTGAACTACAAGTTCAGAATGCTGACGCTTCAGCACATAAGGACCCTTCTGCCCAAACGGGCATATACAGTCTCCATAGACATGACGGATGCTTACTGGCATGTACCAATCAACCATCAGGTTTCCCCCTACCTAGGGTTCAAGCTCCAGAAAAGAAAATACCTTTTCAGAGCCATGCCCTTCGGTTTGAACATTGCACCGAGAATATTCACAAAGCTTGCGAACGCAGTTATTCGACAACTACGCCTCAAAGGTGTTCAGGTGATCGCCTACCTGGACGATTGGCTGTTGTGGGCAGCATCCAAGGAAGAATGCGAGCAAGCCTCCAGAAAAGTGATCCAATTCCTAGAGTACCTAGGATTCAAGATAAACCTGAAGAAATCTCGGCTCTCTCCGGCTCGAAAGTTCCAGTGGCTGGGAATTCACTGGGACTTACAATCACATTGCCTCTCCTTGCCAAAAGCAAAGAGAAAGGAGATAGCTAGGGCCGTCAAAAGTCTTCTTCAATCCCGAAGGATATCAAGATGACAACAGGAGAGAATGTTGGGGTCTCTCCAGTTTGCCTCTTTGACAGACCCACTTTTGAGAGCACAGTTAAAAGATGCATCAGAGATCTGGAGAAAATACGCTTACAACGATCGAAGAGATCTACAAAGACCATTACCAAATCGTCTGCGATCGATTCTCAAGCCATGGTTGGAAGCGAAGAACTTAAGAAGAAAGGTATCCTTGCAACCAACTCCTCCTGCAGTCACCGTCCACACAGATGCCTTAAAGGAAGGATGGGGGGGGTCATTCTCATCATTGGAAAGTGCAAGGAACTTGGTCTCTCCTCTTCAGAACCTTCCACATCAACTATCTGGAAGCCATGGCAGTGTTTCTTTCCCTGAAGAAACTGAAACTTCGCCAGAAGAAAGGTATCCTTGCAACCACCTCCTCCTGCAGTCACCGTCCACACGGATGCCTCAAATGAAGGATGGGGGGGTCATTCTCATCATTGGAAAGTGCAAGGAACTTGGTTAACCCTCTTCAGAACCTTCCACATCAACTATCTGGAAGCCATGGCAGTGTTTCTTTCCCTGAAGAAACTGAAACTTCGCCACTCAATCCACGTTCGTCTGGTCCTAGACAGCGAAGTGGTTATGAAATGCATAAATCGACAAGGTTCAAGATCGCCTCAGTTAAATCATGTGATACTAGCCATCTTTCATCTGTCCAAGAAGATGATAGAGTCCGAATGGTCCCTAGACGCAGGATCATTCTCCTTAATATTGAGGAAAGTCCCAGGATTGCAGGTAGATCTCTTCGCAACGAGCGACAACAAGAAGTTGGCCCGGTACGAACGAGGATCCTCAAGCAGAAGCAACGGACGCAATGTCCCTGGATTGGAACATATGGTCCATGATTTACCTATTCCCACCAACCAACCTATTGTTGAAAGCCCTCGACAAATTGAGATCCTATCGGGGGAGGGCAGCGATAGTGGCCCACAAGTGGCCAGGCAGTGTCTGGTTTGCATTGATAACAGAACTACGCCTGAAGCTGATCCCGTTGCCGGAACCAGTTCTGACTCAGCTAGTACAGAATTCAACTGTCTACACTTCATCAGAGAAAACCCAGAACCTTCATCTCATGATTTTCTTGCCTTAGCGGTCAGGAAAAGGTTCGGGATTTCTGCAGACAGTATTAATTTCTTGGAAGAATACAAGTCAAAGTCAACAAGAAGACAATATGAATCTTCCTTGAAGAAATGGGTGGCCTTTGTTAAGGCGAAGAAACCTCAAGAGATTTCTACGGTTTTCTGCTTGTCCTTCTTCATCCATCTTCACGGACAAGGATTAGCGGCTAATACGATCACGATGTATAAATCTGCCTTAGCTAGACCGATTCTATATGCCTTCCAAGTGGATTTTTCCAGCGAAATCTTCAACAAGATTCCGAAAGCCTGTGCAAAGCTTCGGCCTGCAGCCCCTCCAAAGCCTATTTCATGGTCTTTGGATAAGGTTCTTCATCTGGCCTCGACCTTGAACAATAAAGATTGCTCGCTGAAACACTTGACTCAGAAAGTGGTATTTTTATTTGCACTAGCCTCAGGAGCCAGAGTTAGTGAAATAGTGGCCCTCTCGAGGGATGATGGCCACATTCAGTTTACACCGAATAGAGAACTGAATCTCTTTCCTGATCCGACGTTTCTCGCCAAGAATGAGCTACCCACTAAGAGATGGGGTCCCTGGAGAATCTGCCCTCTGAAGGAAGAAGCATCCCTCTGCCCAGTGGAATGCCTAAAGGTCTATCTTCGTAGAACTTCAGACTTTAAGGGAGGTCACCTTTTTAGGGGAGAGACTTCTGGTTCGACGTCATCTTTGAAACAGATAAGGGCGAAAATCACTTACTTTATTCGCAGAGCGGATCCTGATAGTACATCCGCAGGTCATGATCCGAGAAAGGTTGCCTCGTCTCTAAACTTCTTTCAGACTATGTCGTTTGATAATCTGTGTGCTTATACTGGTTGGAAGTCTTCCAGAATATTTTTTAGGCACTATGCGAAGCAATTACAAGAAATCAAATTTCATGTGGTGGCTGCAGGCAGTGTAATAAAGCTTGCAGCTTGATTACTGCGAAGGACAGTGCACTAATTGGGACTGTTAGTGAAGGGTGTGCATGATAGACTTAGGTATATCATGATATTTTAGTGTTGATATGGACTTTATGAACTGTCTTCCATAGTTAAGTGACCTTAAGCATAATATTTTGACATGAGTGCCAGCATGTTTATGCATAATGTTTTTTAGTAATAACATATATAATGAAATTTCCTAATTTCATGGAGTGGCAATGTTTCTCTTTCAGATGAAACTCATTTATTTTGTTATTACTGTTATGCTTGTTATGTCTATGTTTAGCATAAATATATTATTTAATCATAATTTCTGTGTTTCTTGTAAATAAACTATAGAAGGAATCTTTGCATCTCTTTCGCCTTAAGATTATTAGATTATATTCAGAGCATCCTTGATCCACTTATGGACCTTGTGGGACAAAGTCTCCCTTACCATGCAAACAGGTAAGTTTGGATATGCTATGTTTGTTTACTGTATTATGATTCCTACGTGAACATAAACTTGTCTGCCTGATCCAGACCTGGGAGGTACAGTACTCTATTCAGCGCTTTAATACAAACTACGCTTTACGTATATTCGACACGATATACTTTATCGGGTTTTTCCTAGAGTCTATACAGACTTTTCCCTGCAGGGGGCAGGAAGAGCTGGCATATGGTATGCTTAGTTGGTTGATGTATTGCGGTAACATCAAGTGTCTTTGGTCTTTATGACCGATTAGGAAATAGTCAATTCATGATATCGGCACTATTAAATCCACAGATACATTAATGCTCTGGTAAACTTCCATCAGCATGACATGGCCTAAGCCCAAAAAACGGATTTTGAGCGAAGTGAAAAATCTATTTTTGGGTGAAAGAGCCATGTCGTCCTGATGGACCCACCCTCCTTTGGTAAAAGGATGTTAATCCCTCCCTTTAGTACTGTATCTGTAATACTTACATCAAGTATGGTTTGGTGGCGCCGTACGGTGGTGATTGGCCGAATTATTTACAGTACATTAGGAGAGTCGAGTTGTTTACCTCTTTAACGACTCTCCTATTTTTCTTGCCACTTTCCCTTTCAAAGTGGAAGGCTATTCGGGGTGTAAATAGCTATGAGATGTGTCAAGATACGTCCTTACGCGATATCCCTTGGAGAAACTTAAGGGATACTCGCTCCAGGAGTTAAAATTCTGGGTACCTTCGGTAAATTCTCTGGGATATATCACTGTAGTCACATATAACTTAGGAAGCTACTAACGAAGGAACTTCCATCAGGACAACATGGCTCTTTCACCCAAAAATAGATTTTTCACTTTGCTCAAAATCCGTTATATATATATATATATATATATATATATATATATATATATATATATATATATATATATACATATACATATATATATATATATATATATATATATATATATATATATATATATATATATATATATATATATATATATATGTATATGTATATATATATATATACATATATATATATATATATATATATATATATATATATATATATATATATATATATATATATATATATATATATATATATATATGTTAAGTACACCAGAGAGCAGTGTTTTAATATTTACAAAAAAGAAAAGAAATATATTTACGAAAGTAGAATGCCAACTGGGAAAAGTGAGGATGAAATAACAGAAACTCGAAGAATTATGGTTGGTAACAAAACCACGCTTTCGGAAAATTAACTTTTAATTTGGGATAGGAAAGGCTCTTAATAGGCATAACTTATCAAACTTTTAATATCATTAATTTGCTTTACTGATGAATTTATAGATATTTGCGATGATGTCCTTACACTGAAACAAAACGTTAATCAGTATAGTCTCATGGCGATGGAGTAATGAGACTTATAAAGCACATCAGATAAAATAGCAGTATTTGGATTTGGTTAATGAGAAAGTAGCAAGAAGATAGAATAGTATGGGGAACATAGGTATATCAAAATTCTAGTTTTATTGAGATGGTCTGAAGTACATCATTCCATCACTTTTGCCTTTTACTGTCTGCTCGTAGGGAAAAAAAATGTTATCCAAGCAATTATCTTTAACATTACTATTATGATGTTCAGAAAAATTAAATTATTGATGATGATGATCCTTTTTATATTATCAGTGCATGCTTTCATCATAAGTAAGGTGCAATTATATGTACTATTTAGTGTTACTGATGTTACAATTCGTTTATTGATAATTGTCAATACTTTACTGTTGTTTTTATTATTCTGCATGAATGTTCCAATATTCATATTTTCGAATAGATGTCCATTCAGTCGTTGAATTATTTCTTTATTGTACAAAGAAGTAATATGCTCAGAAATGGTTCCATTTCAAGTAAAGATATTTAAGAATGTCAAATGACATAGATCTCGTGACTTGCAATTATGTTCATAAGTGATGACACTGTGTACTTTTATTATCGTTCTCAAGTGAAATAAATTATTTTTATTTTTATCGTATTTTTTTTTAAATTGCATGATGAAAACATTACATTTATCAAGAATATACCTAATACATGATAAAAAAAAATATTCACTGATAAAAAATTTGCCATTTCTAATATCATGCCATGAAATAAAACAAAGCAGGCTCAAATTTAAACGATAAAATCAGGTCTGTCAACACATGCAATCTTTCCACACAATAACAACACGAAAAAAATCGGCCACCCTGACTCCGGAAGGTAGGCATACGTGAGAAGCCGATAGACATCATGAACAACATCAAATAAATTCTAGAGCTGAAAGAAAGGAAAGTTCAGTAGCTATATGGAGAATCTTTATAGAAATGCAAACCAATAATATCATCCCAATCGAAATTAGCCGTATATTAAATTCAAATCAGGCAACATTATTCAGGTGTGCTAAACGTTCCAACAAAAAACAAGAACCTTAATAATCGACCTACAAAAGGATGACACCGATACACTACTTGAGTGTAAGATGACCAGTTTTCATTGCAACGGTGAATCATCGTATTTTTATTCTTTTTCATCCTTTATGATTCAGTTAAAAAAAACTATATATTTTCATAAATAATCATTATATGCAAGTCAAATAAGTAGGCTCACCCATGCTTGACCAATAGACCTGGTATTGAGATTCAATTTTTAATTAGTGCTTGAAAGTAATTGATAGAGCATATTTTTCATTTTAGTATTTTCATTCTAACTCATTTTCCATTTTCTCCCTTTAACTCCTTTTCTAGTAAAAACATAGACCCTGAAATTACAAGTAAGCCATTACCATCATTAGAAAGAAAACATGTTTATAAATTGGCCACTTTACGGGATCTTGCTGTTGTAGTTGGTAGATATTGCTTCCAAGTTTGACAATTTGTCCGAAAATAAAAGGCACAGTATCGTCCCTTATGAACGTGACTGTACATAACCCAAAAGGGCATTCTGGTTCTTCTTAGGTATGTTTGAATATTTTGAACAGCAGGCTACTCTTCTTTTGTCTATCCAAAGTAGACTAAATACACTCTGTAGTCTGGCCAGATTTCTAGTTCACCTTTTTTTTTTTTTTTTTTTTTTTTTTTCAATAGTCAATGGCTGGACACAATACCATTCAGCTTTGAGCCCATACCACTCAGCTGGTGTTATAGAATGTTCAGCTCATCTGATATAGTCACTTACCATCCTAGTTGCACTTGTTGATAGTTTGGAGCACGTGGCCTGTTCTCATACATGACTGCGTATCTTTGGGATATGTGTTCTTTCCATGTTTTTTAGTATGACAGGTAGGATTTTTTTTTTTTTTTCTGATTAAGGCTAAGTTTGGGTTTCTCCTTCAAGATAAGCTATACTTCTAGTATTCTAAAGTGTTCCATGTCAGGAGATTACAGCTAATTTTGTTTTGTTAATGATATTCCATAAAATCTCTTCCATTTGTCGTACCAGAGTATGGCTTCATTGCATATTGTTACACTGGCATGGCCACCTCTTCCTGAGGTACATAGCAGTCATCCGAAGGTAATTGATGGGGTTATTCAGAGAAAAGAATTTGTAGAAGTTGAACACATATGTCCCCTGATAATAAATAGTGAAAAATATTATTGGATGGAAAATAGTTTATGACATGTTTGTCCTCTTGATACTGCCTGTGCAGTAACTTTTTTAGCATAGGTTATTGGTTTCATTGGCATCATGTCCTGCTCATCAGTGGTATATCCACACTTAATAGTATAAAAATTCTCACTACTCTCTAGTTTATCTGCAAATTCATTATCAATTGCCACTTCTGCAAATTTATCTCATCTGCTAAATATTTTTAGATTGCTGAGGTTTTTTCAAAATCTCCGTTATACTGTTAATGGGCTTCGATTTGTGATAAAAAAAAAAAAACCTTTTAAACCAGAATATGAATCTTATGATGAATCATGTCTACATGAATCTGTCAATACAGCTATCAGCTATCTATTGCTCCTTACATATTTCTTCAAAGCTTGACAGATATATGTAATAAAAATATCCTATCTATCACCATAGGTTTTCCTTCGCGGTTTCTGTTTGCAAGAGTTCCACAAAAATTTTCTTTTTAACCTACGTGATATTGCCTCAAATATACAACTATTATATCTTCAATAAGTCATGATAAGCCAGCCACTCTAATAAGATTAAGGGGCATAATCAGATTTTGGAGTGTAGAAAATCTAACTTAATTTCGGAATTGAGTAAAACAGTCATCTACTGTCCCTTTATGCCTTTTCTATGAAAGTAAACCTAATTCTTAGCATATTTGTCTTCATTAGACCTATCAACCTTTTACTTTGGCTTGAACAAAGCTATGCTAAGTACCCGACTAGGCTCCGAAACAGTCTACATAAGCCTAGAGTAATTATGGTAATTCAGACTGACAAGCAAAAAGGGATATTAAGATTTTCTTTATTTGTAGGTTTCGTAATGTTAATAAAGAAAAGGCAATAGGTACGACCATCAAAATATAATTCAAAAGTTTGATGCAGAGGAAGTAACAGGAGTATATATGTATCCTAAAAGAGATATTATCTAATAAGATCTCTACTATTTGATAAAGAGGAATTACAAAGAGTACATATGTATCTTAAAAGAGAACATCTCCAATAAGATCTCTAGTGTGACTCTTAGTAGAGGTTTATATTTTGTGGTTTATTTTATGACTGAAGATGCTACGATCCTGCGGGAGATAATATCACCCTACCTTTTAGGCTGCCTTGAAGATTGTCAATGTGGTCTAGCTATGACGATGCTAATTCTTTGGGTACCCTGGTAGCTACAAAGGGATGACCACTAAGAACGCTTCGAAGAGGTAATCTTCTAGTATGAAAGAGAATGTGCTCAAAGCACCTTTCAGTAGTGCTCACAGAGGATTTGTTACCTGGGAAGATATCACCAACAATACTGATATAATTATTAACACCATTGACGTGAAATGTTTCAGAATCCTGGAAGCATTGCTCCATAGAATAAGAAATCAAATCCTACAACTGACGTCACTCAGAGTATCTCCATTCAACCGGATAATTTTTGAAAGAAACACATGGACACGGTAACTATGCAAGATGAGTGGCAGAGGAACTACACTGATATTTCTCCTGCCTTAACCAATCAACATAAAGACGAGGAGTGGTAAGACAAAAGGGTCGATTATCCACAAATATCAGTCACTCTTAATAAGCAGTATAGACTCCGAGTTCAGTATTTGACCAGATTATCTGGGAACCTAGTTATAACGTAAGTCAGCTTACCGCATTCATCAATGCTAACCATCTTGAGTATCATTCGAAGTAAACTATTCTGGGGATTAAGTCCCTAATATCAATTACATTTATAATTTGACATATTCCTGGATGTCGTGAAAGAATATAACATTACTTCTGCGCATAAGATTACTTTTTACACAATAAAGACGAAAATTAAATCAACTCTGCTATTTTGATATATGTACTTCTCTATGGTACACTAATGGAAGAATGCTAATTTAGAATAGTAAGAAACAAAAGGGATTTCTACTAAAATTAAGTCTTCTGAAGCAGCTTTTTATATACTCCCAAAAATATGTGGAAGTGGTCTTCGTTCCAGATATTTTAATTAATAATATTGTTATTTTTGTAACACTAGATAGAATAACTTCTATCAAATTTTTATCATCATTACTATTATGATCTTTTTCAGACTCAATGATCGACGTATGGGTGGTGTCTGGGGGAAGGGCCAGCCTTCCTTGTGTGCCAAAACCGAAACGAAAGGGCGACCAGCCAGTACTTGTCCTTTGGTATCGCCGTTTCAGGAGTTCACTTCCTATATACAGGTGAGAGAGAGAGAGAGAGAGAGAGAGAGAGAGAGAGAGAGAGAGAGAGAGAGAGAGAGAGAGAGAGAGAGAGAGAGAGAAATATTTGGATATGCCGATATAAACAAATGATTTCTATCGATTAAAACTTTATCACTTCATATGCATTATTCAAATGAAGCTATTTTTCTAGGCACCTTAGACCAATTAGTATACTTGTGTAATATATATATATATATATATATATATATATATATATATATATATATATATATATATATATATATATATATATATATATATATATGTATGTATATATAAATATTTCTATATGTAATACATATGTGTGTATATATATATATATATATATATATATATATATATATATATATATATATATATATATATATATATATATATATATATATATATATATATATATATAAATGTGTATATCTATCTATCTATCTATCTATCTATATATATATATATATATATATATATATATATATATATATATATATATATATATATATATATATATATATATATATTTATATATATATATATATATATATATATATATATATATATATATATATATATATATATATTTATATATATATATATATATATATATATATATATATATATATATATATATATATATACTGTATATATATATATATATATATATATATATATATATATATATATATATATATATATATATATGTATACATACATATATCAAATAAGCCATATATATTAATATATTAAAGTCTGGATACTCTTAATGACATCAGGAACAGAGCCCCAGGCGAAATCACTCAATGACAATAGTATCTGACTGGTCGGGTTTCGAACCCTGGTCCAGGATACTTGTATGACATTTACTTTACCACTTGGCCAAGAAGAAATATAAAAGTCAACAATTCTTCTGTTCATATACCTGTCGTATTTAGATTTTTGTTCTTAGAATGGAAATCAATTCATCTTCACCATCGTAGCAAATTGGTAGGTTTTTAACTTTGCATTCGATTAATGAAGAATTCTGCACATTTAAACGTGTTTTTCATATTTCAAATAAGCCATATATATTAATACATGAAAGTTTGGATTCTCTTAACGGCTTCGGGATTAGATCCCCAGGCTAAATCTCTCAAAGACTATAGTATTTGACCGACCGGGTTTCGAACCCTGGTCCAGGACACTTCTAAGACATCAACCTTACCACTTAGCCACGAAGAAAGATAAAAGTCAATGACAATACTTCTGTACATATAACTGTTGAATTTAGGTTTTTTGTATTTAGAATTGAAATCAGCCCATTTTTACCTTCGTAGCTAATTGGTTGGTTTGAAGCTTGAAATTCAATTAATGATAAATTTTTGCTAATTTAAAAATGTATTTCATTTTTCAAATAAGATATATATATATATATATATATATATATATATATATATATATATATATATATATATATATATATATTTATATATATATATATATATATATATATATATATATATATATATATATATATATATATATTTATATATATATATATATATATATATATATATATATTTACTGTATATACATATATTTATATATATATATATATATATATATATATATATATATATATATATATATATATATATATATATATATATATATATATATATATATTATATACATACATACATATAGATATATATATATATATATATATATATATATATATATATATATATATATATATATATATATATATATATATATATATAAACGACTTCGGGATCAGAGCCCCAGGCAAAATAACTCAAAGACTATAGTATCTGACCTACTTGGGTTTGAACCCTTGTCCAGGATATTTGAATGATATTGACCTTACCATTTAGCCATGGAGAAAGATGAAAGACAATTAACACTTTTTTTGTAAATATACCTGGCGAATTCAGGTTTTTTGTACTTAAAATTTAAATCAAGCCCATCTTCCCCATCGTAGCTGATTGGTAGGTGTGTAGCTATGCATTCGAGTAATGATAAATTTTCCATATTTAAACGTGATTTTCACCTTTCAAATATACAATATATATTGATACATTGAAGTCTGGATTCCCTTAATGACATCGTGATCAGAGCTCCAGTCAAAATCACTCAAAATTTATCATTAATCGAATGCCACGTTACAAACCTACTAATTAGCTACGATCTGAAGCTGGGTTGATTTCAATTCAAAGTACAAAAAACCTGAATTTGACAGGTATGTGTACAAAAGAATATTCATTGACTTTTATCTCTCTTCCTGGTTTAGTGATAAGGTCAATATCATACAAGTATCCTGGACCAAGATTCGAAACCCGGCCAGTCAAATACTATAGTTACTATAGTCTTTGAGTGATTTCGTCTAGAGGTCTTATCGCGAGGTCGTTAAGAGAATCCGGACTTCAGTGTATTTATATATAGGGCTTATTTGAAATATGAAAAACATGTTTAAATGTGCAAAATTTATCATTAATCGAATGCCAAATTACAAACCTAATAATAAGCTATGATAGTGAATATATGTTGAATTCAACAGGTATATGTACAGAAGAACTGTCATTGACTTGTATCTTTCTTCATGGCTAAGTGGTAAGGTCAATGTCATAAAAGTATCCTGGACCACGGTTCGAAACTCGACTGGTCTTCGAGTCTTTGAGTGATTTCACCTGGGGTCTGATCCCGAGGTCATTAAGAGACTCCAGACTTTAATGTATTAATGTATATGGCTTATTTGAAATATGAAAAACACGTTTGAATATGCAAAATTTATCATTAATAGAATGACAAGTTACAAACCTACTAATAAGCTATCATAGTGAAGATGGGTTGAATTCAATTATCAGTAAAAAAAAACTCTGAACTCAACAGGTATATGTACAGAAGAATTGTCATTGACTTATGTTTTCTTCGTGGCTAATTGGTAAGGTCAATGTAATACAAGTATCCTGGACCAGGTTCGAAACCGGGCCAATCAGATACTATGGTCTTTTAGTGATTTCGCCTGGGGCTCTAATCCCGAGGTCGGTAAGAGAATCCACACTTTAATATAGTATTATATATGGCTTATTTAAAATATGAAAAACTCGTTAAAATATGAAAAAACCATCATTAATTGATTGACAAGTTACAAACCTACCAATTAACTACGATGGTATAGTTGATTTCAATTCTTAAGTACAAAAAACCTGAATTCGACAGGCATTTATACAGAAGAATTGTCATTGACTCTTATCTTTCTTTGTGGCTATGTGGTAAGGTCAATGTCATACAAGTATCCTGGACCAAGGTTAGAAACCTGGCTGTGATTAGTGCTAGCAGTTCCTTTTCAACTGTCGAGTAATCTTGTTGATGCTTCAGCTTTAATGACATAAAACAAACATGGTGAAGAATTCCTTTCTTGTCTTCTTGCAATAGGATAGCTCCAATCCCATTATCCGACGCATCCACTTGGATAAGGAATTTCTTGTTGAAAGCAGGTGCTTGCTGTATCAGGTTCAAAATTAATATGGCCTTTATTCTGTTATAGGATTCCTGGTACTCACTGCTCCATACAAATTTTTTCTTTGGGCTAGTCAAATTCGTCAAGTGAGCGGCTACAACTGAAAACTTCGTGCAAAAACGCTGGTATAATCCTGCTAGCAATAAAAATCGTTGTAATTGCTTCCTCGTCGTGAGGATTGATGCTTTCCTTATTCCTTCGAT
>NC_090757.1:79262589-79269181 GCF_036898095.1 Palaemon carinicauda
CAGTGATACATAGTTCACTTGATACTCATGGAAATTTCTTCTCTTTACAGAAGGACACTCCGAAGTGGGGAAGTGCTTTCTGCAATGTCAGCAGCAAGAACCTCTGCGGACATGAGTTTTGTAGGAGACACGCAGCATACGCTGTCTCCAAGGATGATCTCCGGTATTGGGACCCTCAGGTATGTACTGTGTGCACTAACCTGATTAATGAGACATTTAAATAGCTAGGAAGAAGCTTCGTACCTGGGTAAGGGGCTTCCAAAAGTACACTTCTGGCCCTTATCTTCCAAGCGAGAAGATGAGGGCGTATCTTTTCCCTAAGGCATCAGCTGATGCAGTGATTCCCCAGCCTCAAGAGGAGATCCCCTAAGTTCAGATCCAGGTGGATGCTGAAGTCACGGTCGCGATGCAAGACATCCAGCTAAATGACAGGATATCTGATGTGGACGGGTGTCAGGAGGAAGACCTCCTTGCAGAAGCCCAGGATGAAGTTCAAGCCCCTCTACATCGGCCGGTCTCCCAGTAGAGCTGGGACAGGCCCTCTCTTCTATTGTTGGAATGATCCAACAAATGCAGAAGGAGAATCAGGAGAAGGCGGCTGCAATGGAACTGCGAATGCAGTGCCTTGCAGAATCACATGGGCCCCAGAAAAGCTCAATGTGAAAGACCTTCCTTTGTGCTCGGATGCTAACCCATGGAGGTATGCTGAGCACATGTCGATGACGACTGGAAAGATCGTCATCTCGGATATGCTGGGCTCAGTTCCCCTGGAGGGTGGAATTCTGGCCCAGCAAGGCACCATATCCGAACTGTTATGTCCGGCTGAGGAAGGAACCAGCTTCAAAGGAGGAGGCAGAGCCGAAGGAGGTCATAGTGATGACCATGCTAAGGCTCAAGCTCTACTTTCATCTTCGATGAAAGAGAGGGGCTTCTCTAACTCAAAGGTAGCTGCATTGAATAGGAAGCTCCCTTCCTTTGTGTCCTCGCCTACTAGAGCCTTCCCCCTTTTACAGAAAGGGTTTCTGGCTGTACTAAAAGCAATCGAGGCCGGCAAGTCTTGCCCCTCCCTAGAGGAGTGTAAACCCTTGTCGCTGGCCCTGCCTATGGACCACAAAGATTGGAAGGACGTCCATCTTACGTTCTAAGTGGGAAAGTTGGAGGCTGATATTGCCGGACGTCAGTTCGGCAAGGACCTCCCTAAGCTGTCTGACTTTCTTTTGCGAAGTGAGTTCGATACAAAAGAAAGACTGACTGCCTCAATGTCTCTTCAGACTACTCTCGAGACGATGGCAAGTGACCCCAAGGTCCATGAAATGTTCATGGTAGTGGCCAAGCCTCATCTGGCCACAGTGACGAAGGACCTTTATGGCTTCGTCAAGGCAAGGAGAGCTTGTAGGGAGTTCGTGTTTACCTCGGCTACAGTGAGGCACGAGCTAAAGAAACTAATCTCCTCCAACATTTGGGGAAAAGACCTTTTTCCCTACCGACTTGGTCAAAGAAGTTTTTGATAAAGCCACCTTGGAGAATAGAAACCTTCTCCAGAAGTGGGACCTGGCTATCAAAAGAAAGTCTTCCCCGGATGAGGGTCCTCAACCAAAGAGGAAGACTATGAGGACTAGGCTACCGTCTCGGCCAGCCAAGCCTCTTAGACAGCAACAGCAACTGCAATTGCCATTGCCCCAGTGCCCCAGATCGTGGCACAAACCCCGACCACCTTTCAGTGGGTACCCCAGGCCGTGTCGGCACAGTCCACGGCATTCACCCCAGTGTTCGAAGGGCAGTCTACTTCCTTCCGAGCAAAGCCTAGAGGAGCAGCCAGAGGCTCGTCTAGACGCCCCTCAAGGGGAAGGGGATTCAGGGGTGGTCGTGGTCAGGAAGGCAAGACCTCAGGACGGCAGTCCAAGTGAGGTGATACCGGTAGGAGGGAGACTTCTGAAATTTCGGGATCGGTGGACCTTCGATCCCTGGGCCCACAGCCTACTCAAGAATGGATTGGGCGGGAGCTGGTACAGCACTCCACCCCCGTACCTTCGGTTTTTCCAACACTCCACCCCCGTTATGGAGGAGTACGTTCAAGAACGGTTGGAGAAAAAGGGTGAAGCCCATCAATTTCTAAGGGAGGCTGTTTTGTGTTCCCAAGAAAGACTCGGAAAAGCTCAGAGTCATTCTGGACTTGTCGCCACTTAACAAGTTCATAGTGAATTGCAAATTCAAAATGCTAACACTGCAACACATAAGGACCTTACTGCCCAAGAGGGCATATTCCGTCTCTATAGACTTGTCAGATGCCTACTGGCACATTCCAATTAGCCATCGACTCTCCCCCTACCTAGGGTTCAGGCTACAGCGAAGACTATACGCCTTCGGAGCCATGCCATTCGGGCTAAACATAGCCCCAAGGATTTTTACGAAGCTTGCGAGCGTAGCTCTCAAACAATTTCGCCTAAAGGGAATTCAGGTAGTAGCCTACCTGGACGACTGGTTGGTGTGGGCAGCATCCGAGACAGAATGCTTGCAAGCTTCCAGTCAGTGATCCAGTTCCTAGAGTACCTAGGCTTCAAGATCAACAGAAAAAGTCTCGACTTTCTCCATCTCAAAAGTTCCAGTGGCTAAGATCCACTGGGACCTTTTGTCACACCGTTTCTCCACCCCAGCGAAGAAAAGGAAGGAGATAGCGGGTTCTGTCAAGAGACTTCAAGATTCCGAAAGGATATCAAAACACGAGCAGGAGAGAGTACTGCGCTCTCTCCAGTTTGCTTCGGTGACAGACCCAGTGCTAAGAGCACAGCTAAAGGATGCAATTGGAGTTTGGAGAAGTTATGCATCAAACGCGTGAAGAGATCTGAGAAGACCAGCCGCTTCGGCTAAGTACTCTTCTCAGGCCTTGGTCCCAAGCCAGACATCTAAAGAAGTCAGGTTCTTCTTCAGCCACCTCCCCCGTCGGTGACGATTCACTCAGACGCCTCAAAGGAGGGATGGGGAGGTCACTCTCATCGGAAAAAAGTCCAGGGGACTTGGTCCAGGCTATTCAAGACCTTTCTCATAAAACTTTCTAGAAGCTAGGGCAGTGCTCCTTACCTTAAAGAAAGTCTCCCCGCGTCATTCGTTCCACATAAAGTGGTAATAGACAGCGAGGTAGTTGTAAGATACTTGAATCGACAAGGATCGAGGTCACCACCTCTCAACCAGGTGATGTTGGCCGTCTTCCGATTGGCGGAAAAGAAGAAGTGGTACCTGTCGGCAGTTCACCTTCAAGGAGTCCGCAATATGACAGCGGACGCTCTATCCAGGTTCACACCGATAGAGTCAGAATGGTCCTTAGACGCAGGATCATTCTCCTTCATTCTGAATCAGTCCCAGAACTGCAGATAGACCTCTTTGCGACGAAAGACAACAAGAAGTTGCCCCTGTACGTGCCCCGTACGAGGACCCCTTAGCGGAAGCAGTGGACACGATGTCCCTCGACTGGAACAGATGGTCCAAGATTTATCTGTTCCCTCCTCACAACCTTCTGTTGAGGGTCCTCAACAAACTGAGATCCTTCAAAGGGTAGCGGCAATAGTGGCCCACAAGTGGCCGAACAGCGTGTGGTTCCTCCTGGCATTGGAACTGTAGCTGAAGTTTGTACCACTACCAGATCCAGTTCTGACCCAGCGAGTCCAGAAGTCAACTGTCTGCGCTTCCTTACAGAAAACCCGGACCCTGCAGTTCATGATTTTCACTCCCTAGCGGTGAGAAAGCGTTTCGGGATTTCGAAAGCCAGTATAGACTTCATTGAGGAATATAAATGCAAATCTACTAGAAGGCAATATGAGTCATCTTGGAGAAAATGGGTGGCCTCTTGTCAAGGCGAAGATTCCGCAGGAGATCTTGACAGACTTCTGCTCATCTTTTTTCCCCACCTCCATGGTCAAGGGTTGGCAGCGAACACGATTTCAGCGTGTAAGTCTGCTTTGACAAGACCCATTCTATATGCCTTCCAGGTCGACCTAGGTAACGAGATCTTTAATAAAGTCCCGAAAGCCTGTGCTAGGCTCAGACCTTCAGCACCTCCAAAGCCCATTTCATGGTCTTTAGACAAGTTCTTCATTTCGCTTCTCTGTTGAGCAATGAAGAATGTGCGTTAAAGGATTTGACACAAAAAGTTATTTTCCTAATTTGCACTCGCGTCCGGGGCCAGGGTTAGTAAGATTGTAGCCTCTCGAGAGAGGCAGGTCGTGTTCAGTTCCTGGATGGGGAAGAACTGAACCTGTTTCCGGATCCTACGTTTCTCGCCAAGAATGAGTTACCCACCAACAGGTGGGGTCCCTGGAGAATCTGCCCTCTGAAAGAAGATGCATCTCTATGTCCAGTAGAATGCCTAAAGGTCTATCTTCATAGAACTTCAGACTTCAAGGGTGGTCAACTATTCAGGGGAGAAACATCAGGCTCAAATTTATCTCTGAATCAACTCAGAGCGAAAATCACATATTTTATTCGCAGAGCGGATCCTGACAATACACCCGCAGGTCACGATCCGAGGAAAGTTGCCTCATTCTTAAATTTCTTTAATTGCATGGATTTTGAACATCTCCATTCATACACTGGCTGGAAGTCTTCCAGAGTGTTCTTTCGCCACTATGCGAAGCAAGTAGAGGAACTAAAAGAGATCTGTGGTAGCAGTGGGTCGCGGTGTTAACCCTACTGTTTAACTCTGCGAGGAACAGTGGTCTTAATTGGGGCGATTAATTCCAGGGTGAGTGTGTAGTTACATACTGTACTACAAACTAAGTGAGGGCACTGTGTTGCCCATCCAGACTGTTCCATTTCCGAAGGTGAACCTAGCATAAGTGCAGACATGTGTGCCGAGCGTTTCTAACGCTAATGTCATTGATTTGTAATACAGGCTTTTATGACTTTGATACCTCGGTATCTTAAAAGTGGCATCTAATGTTTTTCATTCAGACAAACAAGCCCTGTTTACTATCATACTTATGCTTAAAGTTTTGGGTTATCCTCTTCTTATATATATATATATATATATATATATATATATATATATATATATATATATATATATATATATATATATATATATATATATATATATATAATTGTGGTTAACCTGTCTATTTATTGCCTGTCAATAATCTGGTTCTTGAGAACCTTGCGTCTCCTTCACCTGTGTCAATTTACTGGTATAATTGAGCATTCATTCTATGTACCTTATCTGGGATAATTCTAATAGAATTGTTCCTTTATGCAAGCTATGTTGCATTGGTTTTCCTCCTATGCGGATATAAAACCTTTGTCCAATACAAGTATTGTGCGGAAAACTTGTCGATATTTCATATTGACGCAGTGGTCCTTTACAAACTATGCTTTACTTAATATAGGGCGAGACCACTATATTAGCTTGCCTGGTATTCGTACATAGATATATGTACTCTTCGAGACTTTTCCAGAGTCTAGTAGGACTCTTCCCTGTAGGGGGCAGGAAGCTCTAACATAGTTTATAGTTAGTTGAAAAGATGTATAACGGTAACATCTTAGGTCTCTAGGTCTAGTCGACCGGGAAAAAATTACCTCCGGGGAGTACGGCACGTTCTGAGAATCCACAGATACAGTAATGCTCTGGTACACTTCCATCAGGACGACATGGCTTGAGCCCAAAAAACGGATTTTGAGCGAAGCGAAAAATCTATTTTTGGGTGAGATGGCCATGTCGTCCTGATGGACCCGCCCTTGCCTTTCTGAAAAAGGGCTGTAGGACCCCTCCCTACATACAGTATCTGTAGCACCTCGTGTACGCTACAAGGAATACAGATGGCGCCAGGATTGGCGCCAGGCACGCATACGAATCAGGGGATAGGGAAGCCTTGGGAGCGGCTCCCCTTTTTCTTTCCCGAATTCGTATCTCGTCAATCTCCCTCCTACGAGACGAATCTCTGTTCAGGTCGTAGATTGCCATGTGACGTGTCTAGAATACGTCCTCTGATATGTCGCGATATCCCTTTCACGAGGGATACTCGCTCCAGGAGTTAGAATTCTGGTACCTTAAGGTAAATTCTCTGGGAATATCGCCGTAGTTGTAATATACCCTAGGAAGCTACCCTATAGGAACTTCCATCAGGACGACATGGCCATCTCACCCAAAAATAGATTTTTCGCTTCGCTCAAAATCCGTTTTATATATACATATTTATATATATATATATATATATATATATATATATATATATATATATATATATATATATATATATATATATATATATATTTATATATACTGTGTATATATATACACAGTATATATATATATATATATATATATATATATATATATATATATATATATATATATATATATATATATAAACAATGTGTATTTATATATATGTATATATATATATATATATACACTGTGTATTTATATATATATATATACATATATATATATGTATATATATATATATATATATATATATATATATATATATATATATATATATATATATATACATATATATATATATATATACATATATACACATATATATACATATATATATATATATATATATATATATATATATATATATATATATATATA
>NC_090757.1:79272181-79299681 GCF_036898095.1 Palaemon carinicauda
GAATTGTTGTTGACCACATGAAGTTCGCGAAGTAGGCCCATTCTCTGATGATAATCTTGATTCCATGCACCGTACAATTCGGGGACGTCCCGATACAACCATCTGCTGCAACGAAGATTTGGGAATAGGACGTGGATCCGTCCGGGCATGATACATTGAAGCCGGCCTTGTCGTATCGTATCCACGAGCCGTTGTTCAGTCTGCAATTGAACTTATTATTGTCAAAGGGATAAAGCTTATCCAGACAATTTTCACTTGTATGGGAGAGAGCACCGTCTAGCACTATACCTAACTCGCATGAATCCATTAAGTTTTTATGGAATTCAAATGAGTCAGCTGTACATATTTTTTTATTCATTGCATCTGAACAGTGAATTAATTGATTTAAGTCTTTAATGACCGTATATGTTTCCTTGTCTGGGGAAATCAATACGTGTCCTATCAAACTGGATATTACTGGATTTGAGGGATTCGTCATGAAAGTCGGAAATGGTGATATCCTGTAAGATTGCCAGGCATCGGAAGAATCAAAGGGAATTGTAATCATAATCCTGTGATTTTCAACGCTTACTGTAATTAGGCTGTAATAAAATTCTAACCTACGTACGTCTAACAAAGGAATATAACCTAATTTCTCCCGTCCGTTCTCCATAATTAACGTTAAGTCTCTTATTGGCAACAAATGGGGTGACAGTACACCTTTAGTCGCTAACGTGATACCTTCCACATAATCTTTTGATTACTCAAAGAAATGTGTAATTCTATTATGTATGTGATCTATTTTTGAATCATAATACGTTAACGTTGCCAACAAATCCTCTACTTCCATAATCTGATTGATATTACTAGAATGTTCATTTACCAAACTCATAATTTGATTGATTGAAGCTAACTGATTCTTTAGTTCTGACATAATCAATTCATCTTCATGAGTCAAGAACTCAATTTTCTTATTTTGATTACTAATCTTAAGACGATTGGAAATTCCCAAGTCTAAACTTGCAATAGAACCAAAGATGTTTAGTGCAGCAAAAATAAACGGGTTACGTTTCTCAAGATTATCGTGTCCTACAGTCCACATCAAAAGTTCACGAGCCAAAGATTCTGCTCGTAAGTCTTATTTTGAAAGTCATCAGAGCCTGGGGCTCTGATCCCGAGGTCGTTAAGAGAATCCAGACTTTAATGTATTAATATATATGGCTTATTTGAAATATGAAAGAAACACGTTTAAATGTGCAAAAATTTATCATTAATTGAATGCCAAGTCCCAAACCTACCAATTAGCTACGATGGTGAAGATGGGTCGATTTCAATTCTAAATACAGAAAACCTGAATTTGACAAGTATATGTATAGAAGAATTGTCATTGACTTTTATCTTTCTTCGTGGCTGAGTGGTATGGTCACTGGCATACAGATATCCTGGACGAGGGTTCAAATCCCCGCCGGTCCGATATCATAGTCTTTGGGCGGTTCCGCCTGGGGCTCTGATCCCGAGGTCGTTAAGAGAATCCAGACTTTAATGTATTAGTATATATGGCTTATTTGAATATATATATATATATATATATATATATATATATATATATATGTGTGTGTGTATGTGTGTGTGTGTGTGTATGTATGTCTGTCCTATGTCAACGGATAATGAGATAGGAAATTTTTTTTTTTTTCACATTATTACGAAAAGGCTCGTGAATACACTTTTACACAGCTGATACTCTCAGGTGAGTACCTTGCCTAACTGTAGGATATGCCACAGCGTTTTACGTTTTTAGTTAAGTTGGTGCTACACATTTTCTTTGTTGATGATAAGGACGAGGGGATAAGCGAACGTCGGGATTGTCTGATGTTTGTTTTGTAATTTAATTATACACATATGTGCACTATTTTGAATTAAATATTTCTATTGAATGGAAATCTCTATACATTTTTGTTTACTTTTTGTATGAAAAGGAAGTATTGAGTTGTTACTGAAAAATATTGTATTGTTATTGTTGGCATCTGCCCAAAAGGCAGCAATTTATGCCCGCCTTGGCTACTTTGTTAGTTCAGCGTAGGCAGGCTCTGGAAATCACATTGAATTTGTGCATGCTGGTGTTTTGCAGTATTTGTGATGTGCTGAGCTGCCCAGTGCACTCATCATAGTAATAAGTGACTGGTGTTGCTGTTAGCTAGGAGGCTGAATCCTTCTGGTTGTACAGCATCTTGTACCAGTGGTTATCTGTGAATTTAGTATTAGAATCGGCGTCTGGAAAATGTAAGTTTATTTTTTTATGTTAAGTGAATCTTACCTGTCGAATTACTGTATTGTACTTTACATCATTTACATTATTTTGTATTTACATAATATTAACACTATATATATTGTATTTACATGAATCTTTACATTATTTTTTTGTATATTTATTGCTGCTTTTGTTAGCAGCGTCAAACCTCGCCTTTTTGATTGAATATATGAAGAAAACTGAAGAAGAGTGTTTGACTTCACCCTTAGTAAAACTCCGATATTTAGAATGCAGCTGCACTGGTGGTGTAGTGTTCTACAGTTTGACGAATACTCCAGCCTGGGTCAAGTAATGCCAGCGTGGGACAAGTAGACTTCGTCAGCCTTGTGTCTGCAAGGATCGTCTGTTGTGGCCTCTATCATCTGTCGCCATGTCGTCTGTTTCAAGAGCTTCAGCAAAGACCAGCCAGTCGGCGCTGCGTGTGCGCTTGCTTGAGGAGCAAGCAAAGCTTAAGCAAGCTGAGGAAGCAAAACAGCTAGAAGAAGAGGAATTGGCTTTGGAAATGCAAGCCAAAGCAGTTGCAGCTGAAGCTGAAATGCAAGCCAAAGCACTTGCAGCTGAAGCTGAAATGCAAGCCAAAACACTTGCAGTTGAAATGCAAGCCAAAGCAATTGCAGCTAAACGCAGGAGCCAAGAAGAGATTAACGGCCTGAATTTAGACCGTGATAAACTACAGGTAGAGTATGAAACACTGTCTGAAGTTAGAACTTCATATGCTGGTTCCGCTGCTAGTAATGCTTCACAACGGGAGAAGAGGGACTCATCAGCTCAGTTGGATGTCAAAGGGATTGAGCAGTGGAGAAGTGATGTAAATTCTCACTATGAAAGTGGGAGAATCAGCAGGGTTCATGAAGTAGATGTGAATCCTACTAATGTCCACAGTGTGATGTATGACCTGAAGGGTCTTGAACATCATTCAACTCCATTGGTCCCAGATGAGACGCCTTTTGTGCCAAGACATGTTCCCTTAACTCAAGATGAGTCACAAGCAGATCTGCAAACTTCTGAAATAGTAAAGGCTCTTTATTGTACACTAGCTAGTCAGCAAGAACTAACACGGCGAATGCAGCTGCCACAGATGAAGCTGGAGCGTTTCAGTGGAGACTTAACCAAATTCTCCAGGATTAAGAATTCTTTCACCTGGATTGTGGAGTGTAATACCGACGACCCTGCACGAAGGCTAACTCATCTATACAACTGTTTAGATGGTACTCCCAAGAACCTGATTGAGAACTGTTTCCATCTACCCACTAACATTGGGTATGATTGTGCTTGGGAGATATTGTGTCGTAAATACAAGAACGACAATGACCTGTCAGATGCTTTTGTCAAGAAGCTATTTGATTGGAAGGAGATAAATGCAGGTGATATTGATGGCCTGGAAAATTATGCTGCATGTTTGAAGACAGTTAAGGCAGCACTTGGTAATAACTACCATCGAATAGAGCTTCAAGAAACAATGAAGAAGATTGTTGTAAAGCTCCCATACCAACTGAGAGTGAGATGGGTAGCAAAATGCGAGGAACATAAGTTCAAGCTTCCAGCATGTATTGCTATGCATCTCTCCTATTATGAGTGCAACCGTCGTACCCCGAAGCCTACCGAGACGCCATCCAAACCTGTCAGGCCTAAGACCTTGCCTGTACACCACACAGCTTCACCAGTTAGATGGAAATGGTGGCCCTTCTGCACTAAGGAGAACCATGAACCTAAAGAGTTCTTCAAATTTGAGAGGTTGAAGCTTCCAGATCGCTGGGAGGTGATAAAGAAGGCAAGATACTGCTTCAGGTGTCTTAATGGTGAACATTCATATGCAAAATGTGAAGATGCATCCATCTGTGAAAAGTGTGGTTCCCACAAGCACCATACCATGCTGCATAGTCCACCTAAGACTGCAAGCAATACAGGTGCGGCCCATGTGGGAGGCAAAATTGCTATTGGGGGCGGTGAGAAGGCAGTTGGTGCTACAGAAGGTGGCGCGACTGCTACAGCTGACAAGAGTGCTGTAGCCCCCAATGTGCAACCTATGCACTCAGTGAGTGCAAGCCAGTTACCTAAGGGAAGAACAATGCTCAAGATCTTACCTGTTCTCGTGAATGGCATCTATGCAACCTATGGATTCATCGACAGTGGAGCTGCCCCAACATTGGCAGCAAGAAGCCTGATAGACCGAATAGGTCTCAAAGGAAGACCATGCAACCAGATCATGGCAACTGAAGCAGGGACTTTCACTTGTAAGGAAGTTCTGTCCCTACACATTGGTAATATTAATACTGATGAAGGAGAACATGTGACCGACGTGTTCGTGGCTGACAAGATCAATGTGTCTATGGACCATGCCATGAGTCAAGAATGGCTGACCAAGTGGCCACATCTGAGTGACCTGGAAGTAGAAAGTCTACCTGAAGATCATCGTAAAGTAGAGCTGATCATTGGGCTAGACACGACATTGAACAGAGTGATTTTAGACCAGCCACATGGGCTGAAGGACGAGCCATCTGCCTACCTGACCAAGCGAGGGTGGGTTGTTTTTGGCCCAACGGGACCCAGATCGACTTCAGGTCCTGCCCCTCTGTTCCATGTGTGCACTGTGGATGGTACAACAAAACTTCTGCAACGCAACTTCAACCAAGACTTTTGGGAGAAAGAGACACTTTCAAAGATAGAATATTCTTTTGAAGACAAGAGATTCCTGTCTTTGTTGGACGAAACTGTTGTCCAGACAGATGGCAAGTATGTTGCTTGCTTACCCTTTAGTGACACTGAGCCTCTACCTAATAACCGTGTCATGGCAGAACGTAGGGCTCACTCCTTAAATAAGAAATTTGGGGCAAATGAAACGTACAAGACTATATGCGTCGAACAAGTAGAGAGGTTCCTTTTGAAAGGGTACGCTGATCTTGTCCCAGTCGACAAGCTGAATCGCAGTGATGGCCGTGTGAACTACATGGCGCACCATGGGGTCAAACACCCTACCAAGGACAAGCTTAGGGTCGTCTTCGACCTTAAGGCTAAACATGCTGGGACCTCACTCAAATGACCACCTCATGCAGGGACCAGATCTCACAAGTAGTCTTGCTGGAGTGCTGCTGCACTTCAGGGAAGGACAACATGCTGTTACTGCGGAAATACAAGAAATGTTCCATCAAGTCAAGGTGCCTGAAGACGACAGGGACTCTTTACGCTTCCTGTGGTGGCCAGGTGGACACCAATCAAGCTATTCAAGAGTTCACGATGACTTCACATGTGTTTGGAGCGCGAAGGTCTCCAAGTGTAGTCAACCTCTGTGTCAGACAGGCAGCACTGGACTATGGTGACAAGTATAGTGAAGAAACTTCCCATGCCATTCGACGCAACTTCTACGTCGACAACTTGTTGAAGTCAATGGACAGCGAGGAAGACTGTATCCAATTGACAAAAGACCTTATTGGACTCTGTGCTGATGGAGGATTCCGGCTGAACCAGTGGACATCTAGCAACAAGTGCATTCTCACTGCCGTGCCTGAATGGGAGAGACATAAATCAGTGGCTATATTGAACCTCAGTAAGGACGAGCTGCCTACGGAGCGCACTTTGGGTATCCACTGGGACGTGAGTAGTGATGAGTTCACCTTCAAGATCAACCTGAAGGAGTAGCCTAGGATGCGCAGAGGAGTTCTCTCTGTAGTGGCTTCCTTGTACGATCCACTTGGTTTTGTGGCACCTTTCACCCTGAAAGGAAAGATGTTACTACAAGACCTGTGTCGTCGCAACTTACCTTGGGACGAAGAAATGAACAATGACGAAGCAAATCGCTGGAGCAGATGGACTTCCCAGTTTCAGTGTCTAGGAGAC
This sequence comes from Palaemon carinicauda, assembly GCF_036898095.1. Taxonomy (NCBI): domain Eukaryota; kingdom Metazoa; phylum Arthropoda; class Malacostraca; order Decapoda; family Palaemonidae; genus Palaemon; species Palaemon carinicauda. Next base: position 79,278,303 of record NC_090757.1, read on the forward strand.
TTCAAGATCAGAAGAAGCCTGGTGCCTCCAGACTTGGGGAGGTATCATCGTACCAACTTCACCATTTTGCGGACGCAAGCCAGACAGGATATGGTGTGGCCACGTATCTGCACACGGTAAGCAAGAATAACCAAGTGAACAGTACACTGGTTATGGGTAGATCTCGTGTAGCTCGCCTCAAGAGATCAAGCATTCCACGAATGGAATTGACTGCAGCTGCTTTGGCAGCTCAACTTGATTGCAATATCAGGTCAGAACTCGATTTGGAGTTGTGTGACTCAGTGTTCTGGACCGACAGCAAGTCTGTCCTGAAGTACATCCGTAACCTGTCTGCAAGATACCACACGTTTATGAACAACCGTGTGAACCTCATCTGCGACCTCAGTGACATCACCGCTTGGAGGTATGTGAACACCTCTGCAAACCCAGCAGACCTGGCCTCTCGGGGCCTTGATGTGGACAGGTTGCTGGAGTCGTCGCTGTGACTGACAGGACCAGAGTTCCTGTGTCAAGAGCAGGGCAGTTGGCCAGCTCTTCCTAACGATGTGAAGCGAGCAGAACTAGATGGAGATCCAGAAGTTAAGCAGTCTGCACCCATCTTCAGCATGGTTGTGCTGGATCCAATCTTAGTAGAGAAGATTGCTGCCAAGTTCTCTTCATGGACCAAGAGAGTGCAAATCATCGCTCGACTGAGGCGAGTAGGAACCAAGAGCGGATCAGAAGGGTTATCTGTAAACGAGATGAATAGTGCAACAACCATAATATGGAAGAAGATTCAAGTTTAAGAGTATGGGAGTGAGATCAAATCACTCTCCAAGAAGGATTCCAAGGTGAAGAAATCCAGCAAGGTTTGCAAGTTGCGACCATTTCTACAAGAAGGCTTGCTGAAGGTTGGTGGAAGACTCTGTGAAGCCACCATCAGTGATAGCTGCAAGCACCCCATCATTCTTCCATCCAAGTCGCCAGTTGTGAGGAAGATGGTGCGAGGGACCTATGAAACAAACAGCCATTGTGGGCAGAACCATCTTATGGTTGAACTAAGAAAAAACTACTGGATCGTTCATGGAAATTCAATAGTTAGATCAGTGATACTTGACTGTCATCTGTAGGAGACTCAGTTGTCGGCCAGTGAATCAAGTAATGGCTGACTTGCCCTCTGACCGAATCTGTCCGGGGGATCCTCCCTTCACCAATACAGGGGCAGACTGCTTCAGTCCCTTCTTTGTGAAGCAAGGGCGCTCTATAGTGAAGTGCTGGGGAGCCATTTTTACCTGCCTGACAGTGCGAGCGATTCACCTGGAGGTTCTCAGCTCGATGGACTAAGACTCCTTTGTGAATGCAGTGAGAAGATTTACGGCCAGGCGAGGAGCTGTCAAGAGAATATGGCCAGACAACGCTACCAACCTCGTCGCAGCTGACCGAGAGCTGAAGGAAGCTCTTCAAGACTTCAAGGAAGAGGAAATTGCCCAAACCCTAGCAGCTAAGGGCATCGAGTGGCGTTTCAACCCGCCACATGCGTCACACTTCGGAGGAGTCTGGGAACGCCTCATACGCTCAGTGAGAAGAGCTCTCAGTGCAACCTGCCTGCAGCAGGTCACCACTGACGACACACTATCTACTCTGTTCTGCGAAGCCGAGTCTTTGGTGAATGGAAGACCTCTAACCAAGGTAAACGACGACTCAGACTGTCCACTGCCGTTGACGCCTAGTATGCTGTCGACTCTGAAGAGTGCAGTGCTCCCAGTAACGAAGACTGACTAGAAGGACTTGTATGTTTGGCGCCACTGGCGTCAAACGCAATATCTTGCCAACCAATTCTGGAAGCGATAGCTGAGGGAGTACCTTCCATTGCTGCAAGAAAGACAGAAGTGGACCGTCCAACGGCGAGATATCCAAGTTGGGGACATTGTGCTAACTACCAACGAACGTCTCCCCAGAGGCTCTTGGCCTTTGGGACGAGTCTTGGAAGTGACTCGAGACTCTGACAATTGAGTTAGACAAGCCAAGATTAAGACCGAGTGTGGGTTGTACTTACGCCCAGTGCAGAAAATGTGCCTTCTCCTTGAAACGAAGTGTGATGACAGTGGAGTGCCATTGGAAAAAGAGTGAACGCCGTGCGCTGATCATATGATGTGCTGTGTATGTAGCACATTTACGGTGTATTTTGTATACTACAAAATAGGGGGTGGTGTAGGATATGCCACAGCCTTTTACGTTTTTAGTTAAGTTGGTGCTACACGTTTTCTTTGTTGATGATAAGGATGAGGGGATAAGCGAGCGTCGGGATTGCCTGATGATTGTTTTGTAATTTAATAATACACATTTGTGCACTATTTTGAATTAAATATTTCTATTGAATGGAAAACTGTATACATTTTTTGTTTACTTTTTGTAGGAAAAAGAAGTATTGAGTTGTTACTGAAAAATATTGCATTGTTATTGTTGGCATCTGCCCAAAAGGCCGCAAGTTATGCCCGCCTTGGCGCCTTTGTTAGTTCAGCGTGGGCAGGCTCTGGAAAGCACATGGAGTTTGTGCATGCAGTGGTTCTGCAGTATTTGTGATGTGCTGAGCTGCCCAGTGTACTCATCATAGTAATAAGTGACTGGTGTTGCTGTTAGCTAGGAGGCTGAATGCTTCTGGTTGTACAGCAACTTGTACCAGTGGTTGTCTGTGAATTTAGTATTAGAATCGGCGTCTGGAAAATGTAAGTTTATTTTTTATGTTAAGTGATTCTTACCTGTGGAATTACTGTAGTGTATTTTACATCATTTACATTATTTTGTATTTACAGTATATATATTGTATTTACATGAATCTTTACATGTTTTTTTGTACATTTATTGCTGCTTTTGTTTGCAGCATCAAACCTCGCCTCTTTGATGGAATATATGAACAAACCTGAGGAAGAGTGTTTGACTTCACCCTTAGTAAAACGCCGATATTCAGAAAGTAGATGCACTGGTGGTGTAGTGTTCTACAATAACGATTGCTCTAATTCTAATGGCACTGACTAACCCTCTGTAAGCAAGAGGCAATGTTGCTCCATTAACATGGTGAATTGTTAGGTTTTGTGGATTTCTCCACTGTGATGGAAATATACTATCAAACACATCACCTTATAATTCTAGTGACACGTCACTTATAACAGAGTTCAGTGATCGCACCCTCTAATTTATGACACTCATAATACTCTTAAAAAGTTCATTAAACTCACTATATGAAAATCATATTTTGCACACAAGAATTAGGACGTTACTCCCCTCCCCCCACCCAGCTCCTTACTCCGGGAGGAGGTGCGCACTCGCCCCCTCTAGTCTATGATATATGGAGTACACTCCGACCCGGAATAGGCATGGCATGCACTAGAGAAAAATGCAACAAAATATATGCATAGAAATCACAAAAAAAAAAAAAACATCTTCCACAAAAAAATAAAAAATGAAATATTGTATGTAAAAATGTACACAATATAATATAGAATAATTTCACTCATCTCTTCTTATGACATCTGCAACTAGAATACATAATATTCAAAGTGAAAAGAAATCTTATCAATATCAGTATTACACAACTTCATCAATAACCTCCTTATGGTTGCTGGTAATACGGGCAGGACAGGGGTAGTAGATTTTCCTTCATCCCTCGAATTTACTTGTCCCGGTTCACGGCACAATTTCGCAACACAACTCACCACCACCGTTTCCCCCATTTTAAAATCACTACTTCACTTGCAGATGTAACTATCAATTGATAGCCAATAGCCGTTTTCCAGAAAAAATCATTCATCGTCCCTCCCTTCTAATCTTAAAACTTTAAGTATAAAGTATTAACATTTACACATTCTCTATCACTGCCTTTCCTCAAGGCTGAGCTTTAATCCCACAGCCACATTCCCCTCGGGAGCCACCCCGGCCCCAGCAACCAGGAATCATATAAATACATGAATAATACAGCATCCGCCTGGTGGATCTCACCTGACCTATTAACCTCTCTCTGTTTGTTTATAAATTCACTCAGCAGTATGTCATACATATTGCTGCACTCAGAAAAATTACCACAAAACTTTACGTGCATACATTAAGCACCAACATAACACATTGTTATCATCAAGTATATTTAAAATACGCCAAAAGAAGAAATGAGGTCTGTTCAAACAACAACAGCAAAGAAAAAAATTCTACTCATCAACTCGAGGAATATCATGTATGCAGTATGTATGTGTGCCTGATGATGTTCAGACACTGTGTCATTAATAATACTTTGTATCACTACTGTGTTAGATTTAACCATCTTTAATCTGTACATACCCAAATATACTGGCTGTAATTGTTTCAAATACACACGATCACCCACAGATACTTTTACTGTTACGGTTTTGAATCGACCATCGTACTTTGAGCTGTGTTTTTCATTGGATCTTTTTGAAAACCTTTCAGTGGTGTTCATTAAGTCCCTGAGCGAAGCATTATATGCAATGTTCAAAGCTAGCTTAGCTGTAGGAAGCATGGTATGCTATTGAAGTGGCTCATCAGCCACTGAGTAATGTAAAATTCGCACAACATCACTCTTATGCAATTCCACTAAGCCAATAGCTGAAGATCTATATGGGGTCACTGAAAAGTGTTTAATTTTCATGAAGTTCACTACCGATTTCACCACCTTATTTATAAACTCGGGACCATTATCACTTATCAAAATTTTTGGGCAACCAAACCTAGTAATGGAAGCGCACAGTGCCTGGTCTAATGAGTTTGCTGATTTATCCAACCGAGTAAGTAAGAGTGTACTGAGTAAATGCATCCAGAAATACACATATATACTGGTGTCCGGTAATTACATCGCCATAATTTCATCGCGGTAATTACATTGTGGTAATTACATCACATGGTAATTACATCTCATACATTTTCACCGCGTTATAAATACATCGCAATATATCATATAGTCTGTAATTTCATCGTCAGGTAAGTAAACTGCTCAAAGCCAAAAATAAATTAACAATAAAACATAAACTTCTAATTTAATATTGTAATAGTTGTTGATTGGATCTAACTATCTAACTATTTGCAAACAGCCAGCTTGTTGACTTTTCCTGAAACAGAAATTAATCAGAGAAATTTTCCGTTTAATTTAGCAGCTTGTCTTTTGATAATAACTCGGACTAAACCCTTCAAGATGCCTCTGGAGTATGTTGTAAGCACAAAAAATAAGAAAAAGTTATTTGACAATAGTCATCTATTTGTGAAAGAGAAAACAAGTGGCGAAAATCTATTTGGAAATGTAATTAATTTTATACAAAAACGTGCCATGCAAGAGTGCATACAAATAACGAAATCGTTATAAAACGACTCGGAGAACACAATCATGCAGGAGATATTGCTCGTGTTGAAGGTGCCAAAGTGATTAACATAACTAAAGAAAAGCAATAAAAACTCAAGAAAGGACACATTGTATCGCAACCCAAGCGTATATAGGAGTATCCCAAGCAGTTGCAGGTCAGCTACCAACACCCCAGTACTTAAAAAGGAATATACGAAATGCAAGAAATGTAGCAGCACAAGTTCCTGCAAATCCAGTTAGTTTACTCGAGTCAAGCATCCCCCCCAAATATAGGATAACACATTCACATCAGCACTTTCTTCTGTTTGACAATGATGATAGATCAGACAGGATTATTATATTTTCGACTCTGAAAAATCTTCAGGTATTATCCAGTGCAAGCAACTGGTATGCAGATGGGACAATCATGAAAAGCATAAAACAACTAAAAATTTATAATCTTTAAAAATTCAAGACGATGAAATTACAGACGATGTGATATATTGCAATGTATTTTTAATGCGTTGAAAATGCATGATATGTAATTACCATGCGATGTAATTACCACGATTTAATCATTGCGATAAAATTACTGCGATGTAATTACAGTGCATCATATATACTTATGTTTTGTTAAACCAGAGGGAAAGGGTCCTACCACATCCATATAACCCCTATAAAATTTAATAAGAATCCCAGGCCACTCTCTGGCTTCCTGTACAGAGATTTTATATTCTTTGAAAAAGTTACACGCATGACAACTCGTCGATTCCCCTTCAATCACTGCTCACACTCTTTCCATCCATTCCTCTTTTTTTGTCCCTCTCGGACTTCCTTGATGTCCCGACCTCCCAAGTCAATCACACCTACATCATCAGGGTACTCATTCTGGACAACCCTGGTCATGTCCTCGGCCACACACATACATTCACCTTCACTGTTCCCATCTCTCTCTCTCTCTCTCTCTCTCTCTCTCTCTCTCTCTCTCTCTCTCTCTCTCTCTCTCTCTCTCTCTCTCTCTCTCTCCAAAATTTCTAACTCTTTCCCTCTCACTTGCAGATCTCATTTTCTGATTGCTCCTCTCGTAAATTCACATCCCATTCTCTGTTTTGATCGGGGTCTTTAATATTTTGGTTTTGTTGTTCGTTACTCTTTTGTACCCTAGTTGTTACTCCTATGGTTTACGAACGTCTTGCTAGAGTGTGGACGTGTCGCGTGGAGCTCCGTTAAACACTTGCCCTGAATCGTGTTTCAGCTTTCTGTTTCTCGCTGAGAATATCATTGAAAAGATATTAGTTAATCTTTTTGAGAAACCTAAGTGATAAGAAACAGTACACTATGTCTCTTCCTAACTATTTCTGCCTCATATGTGAAACCATGGAGGGGGAACGGAAAAAATGCATAGGATGTCAATGTAATGGACTCTACCATAAGATATGTGTGCATATAGTGATAGGCATCACTGATAATGAACGGAATAATCTAGATTGGTTATGCCCACTCTGCATACGTGAAGACAGACAAGTCAATCTAGTAATATCAAAATTAAAGGAAGATGTGAACGTGAGAGAATTGCCCCTGAACAAACAAGACGTGAAAATAGATGACTCGGAAAACAAACTTGCGGACCTTAGTCCACACGCAGCAAATTCCACCCAGACTACCGACCTCACTGAGAAAGTTAACATTCTTGCCATGAATATGAAATCAATTAAAAAAACACTTCAAACATTGATAGACCCCAAACTGGAGAAACCGACATTTGCTGACAAAGTTAAGGAAAATAATCTGTCGATAGTTAAATCAACTAATACAACAACTAAAATTTCTGGAAAAAAAATGCAAGTTTCAACAAGTACTGAAAGACATTCCTATACGTAACACGAGGTCAACTACGAATGGAAATGTTGCTGTAAACTTTGCAAACAAAATGATCAGAGAAGAGGCTGCAAACCAAATTGGTGGCTGACATTGAAACAACAAAAATCGGAAAACTAAAACAAAAATAATGATATGCAACGTGTACAATGATGAAGATCATGTAGTAAATGCTTTGATTCAAATAAAATGCTGCCTGGACCAAATCAAAAATATAGAAGATAAGATAAGTGTAGTCCTGAAGAAAAATGCCTGGGGCGGGGGACCACCCACTATGTCCTGAAATGTGATTCTGAAGTTTGGAAGGCTATTGATGATAATGGGGACAAAGTTTCGTTACGCTTGGGGTACTTATAACATACCTGATAGGTACGACGTGTTCACCTGCTACCACTGTCAGAGGTATGGACATCTTAAAAAAGATGAAAGTATAAGAATGGTAAACCTTGCGGGAAATATTCAGGAAAACATTCCACCAAGGAGTGTTATTCGCAAGTGTCAAAGTGCATAAACTACACAAACTTAAACAAACCAAGTGACCACAGAGTAAATTCTAGAGACTGCAAATCTTATGACTTGGAATTGAAAAGATTAGAAGAAAATACTGATCATGGTTACTAAGGATGTCATAAACTCTGGCTACGTAAACATACAATCTGTAGGTAATAAGACTATTCAAATTCGAGAATTGATAAACTAGAAATATTTGGATATGATAGCCTTATCTGAAACATTGTTTAACAACTTAGAAAAGGCAAACATCACTGAAATGACGCCTCTGTACATGCCTTCTTTCACATACCGAGAGAAGGTAAGTCTTGTGGGGGTGTCGGCCTTTTTATTCATAAAAGCTACTCAAACCTCAAAATGTTGAAAAGAACTAGTGTAACAAGCTTTGGATATATAGAAATAAACTTTATGCCAAAAAACGAAAATATCCTTTGTAACAATATACAAACCTCCTATAACAAACACTAGTATCTTTTTTGAAGAATTCAGTGTTCTCATTGAGATGATTATTATAGAGAAAAACTAATTTGTTATCTCTGTAGACTTCAATTTTTGGATGGATGACGTATCAAATCCTGACGCTTTGGCATTTAGTGAGTTATTAGAATCATATTCACTAGTAAATAATGTAGACTGTGAAGACATTAAGGCTTTAAAAAGGAAACTAAAGACTTTCTTATTTCAACAGTCATACAACAGTAACGATTTAACAGCAAATGAACAATACGCGATATGAAACATTAAATACTCTAAACGAACAAGGTAAAACGACAGTGGAGATCCTGTAGAGAGTGGGGTTCCCCTGTTGTATGGGACCGGAAAACCAGCCATCAAAGTGAGTAAGTACTGCACCTCTTGAGAGAGCATCAGCTACCTTGTTAGCTTTACCTTCTATGTGGTGAAACTCTTTAGTATTAAACTCTAACAATCTTTCAATATATCTCGCTTGTCTAGATGTCTAGTCACTTTTGTAAAATAAATCATGTAAGTGGCGATGATCACTTTGCAACTCAATTGACCGACCTTATAAAAAGAACCGATGCCTCTCTACAGCCCAAAGAATAGCTAAAGCCTCTCGACTGAATAATTATAATTCTTTTCTGCCCTTTTTAGTGCCCTGGAAGCAAAACAAATGGGTCGCTCTCTACCTTTATCATCTTGTTGAGAAATTACGCCACCAACAGCTATGCTTCTCGCATCTATTATCACTAGAAACGGGCGATCAAATCTTGGATATCCGAGTAAGTCATTGCTAGTTAAGGCAGCTTTCAAATGGTTAAAGGACTTTTCTTCTTTCTTTCACCAATTTATTACTTTTTGTTTCTTTAAAGCATCTAAGGGTCTCGCTATCTTTCCAAAACCTCTTATGAATTTACGGTAATACACAGCGAGCCTTACAGTTATGTGGCCTTGGGAAATATCTAATAGCTTTTACTTTATTGGGGCACGGTTGGATACCCTCTGGGGTTATTATATGACCTAGAAATTTGACATGTTTATAGAAAAATTTGCACTTTGACAAATTTATTTTCATATGATTACGTCAAAATGCTTCTAAAACTTTACGAATATTATGGTGTTCTTTGGCCGTTTTCCCTGTAATTATGATAGGATCTAAATAAACAAGAGCATTATGGCCAATTAAGGGAGACCAAACCACCATCATTACTCTAGAGAAATGACTTGGAGCTTTTTTAACACCAAAAGGAAAATTAAACTGAAATAGTTGATCATTAGCTATTAATACCGTTTTACATCTACTATATTCCTGAATGGGTATTTGATAGTATCCAGACTTTAAATCAATAGTTGTAAATTATTTACTATCCCGTGCCTTCACAAGTAATTCTTCGATCGAGGGAAATGGAAATGTATTATCCTTTGCGACTACATTCAACTTCTTATTATCAACACTCAATCTTACCGAGCCATCCTTTTTCCTAACAGCTACAATTGGAGAAGCGCAGGGGATTCGCTTTCCCTTGTTCCCTTAATTTACTAATTTACCTTATAAGGGCTTAGCCTGAACGGCTCCACCTGCCCAGTTTCAATGCTTAAGGGAAATCGATCAATCCTCCCAGGTGGCCCGTCTCCAATTGCAATTACATCGGAATAATTATTAACAATGTTACTAACTACAGATTGATATTCTGGGGGACAGTTTTCGCGCTTGCATAACAAAGTTCTGAGTGCATTTTGTCTGTGCAGGCTGGAGTTGTGGCTCACAAGATCCCATTATTAGCAATTTCACATAACTTTGATTTATACACAGAATCACTTCCTAACACAACTCTTTTATTTGACAAATTAACTATCGTTATATCAGCTCTGTTTTCTTTTATTTCTGACAAGCCCTCTAAGGCTATATGTGCCCAATTGTCATGGGGTTTAACAACGACCTTGGTTCCTTCCGGAAGAGGCTGACACGGGGTCACCGATATGCTCACAAGTGTCTGGGGAGACAAAACTTCTCTTCTTTCAGGTACAGCTTTTACCTTACTTAATCGTCTCCCTATGCCCACACAAGCACTTACTCTCCCATGACTTTCTATCGGCAAAATGCCTACCCATGCTCTTACTATTATTGTATCTTTTTCCCCAAGAATGCATATTAAATTACTACTGATAAACTCTAGCCGTAATATAGCCTTGAATCTTCGAATTCCCAAGGTGGGGAAGACAAAAAAATCATGTGTAAACTTTATAGATCCACCTTAAAGTTGACAATCGTTGTATTGCTTGCATGTAGTTTATTTCCTCCTGGGGTGTCAAGGACGATGGATGCTGCTCTCTGTAGTGGGTTTGAGGAGAATCTTTTTTCAATCGGTGTAACGCTGTCTCCTGTGTCGATCAGCACTCAAATGGACGTATCTCGTAGGTCAATCCTAACTGCCAACATTCCTAGCTGGCCTTTAGGATATAGGCCTATGGGACACTTGCCAACGACCTCGCTTGCAATGCAGGTGACCCCTGCCTCTGTCCCTAGTGCTGCGGGAGTGAGGTCGAGGGTACTGATGGAGATCCCAGTGCCTGCTCTTCCAAGTCCGTCGTAATTTAGATTTCAGGTGGTTAATAGTGTCAGAATTGGATAATCGAACATCTGTTTTTATAAGATGGTTATCAGATACTTGATCAGAAGACTTGTCAACAAGAACCAAACTAGCAACGGCAATACCTTCTTCAGTTTTCTCCTTAGTAGAATAAAGTTTTAATCGGTTTATATGTACTATTTTCCGATCTCTCTTCTTACCTGGAGTAGATATTTCATATACATTCTGATTCTTACTCAACACAGTAAATGGTCCCTCATATCTGCTTTCAAAAGTTTTCTTCATAGGAGTTAACATCAAAACTCTATCTCCTACTTTAAATTCTCTTTTCTCTGCTTTACTATCAAAGTTTTTCTTCATAGAATGCTGAGCTTTAAACAAATGTTGATGGGCAAACTTACGTGAATACTAAAGTTTTTCTCTTAACTTAGTTGCATATTCTCCCAAACTGACACCTTCACTATAGTCTAACCAAGTGTCGTATAATACTTTAAGTGGTCCTCTAATTTGTCTTCCATAAAGTAATTCGGTGGGAGAAGATCCAAGACTTTCCTGATAAGCAATCCTCACAGCATATAAAACGAACGGCAATCCTTCCTCCCAGTCTTTGCCAGTTTCTTCACAAAACTTAGTCAAACCTTCTTTTAGCGTCTGGTGAAATCTTTCAAGACAACCTTGACTTTGAGGATGATATACTGTGGACATAGAATGTTTAATACCCATTACTTTCATTACTTCCTGAAATAATGTAGACGTAAAATTAGTTCCTTGATCGGTCTGTACAATCCTAGGTATTCCATATTGGGTGAAAATCTTAACTAGATGAGGAATTAATGTTTTAGCAGAAATATTCCGCAGAGATATAGCATCTGGATACCTTATGCTACTGCACATAACAGTCATCAAATACTGGTTTTGTTTCTTAGACTTAGGCAATGGACCGACACAATCCAAAATTACTTTCTCGAATGGAACACTACATACAATCTGTGGAGATAAAGGTACTGGCTTTATAGGCTGATTACGTTTACCTACCTTTTGACAAGTATCACATACTTTACAAAATTTCTTTACATCTTCTCTTATTCCAGGCCAATAAAAATATTGCAGAATATTGAGTGTGGTCTTCTTCACTCCAAGATGGGCAGATGTATTCACATGGGCAATCCGGATTATTTCTTCTCTCAATCCTAAAGGTACAACTAATTGGTACTTCACGTCCCATGAAGCATTAGCAGGTGTAGAAAGTGCTCTGTACTTTCTTATCAGTATTACCGTCTTTAAATAATAGCAAGTCGCTTCCGTAGCGATTTCACTCTCTGAAACAGCTTCATTAAAAAATTTTTGTAAAGAATCATCATTAGCTTGAGCATCTCTAATATCAAATTGCTTCATTTCAAACAGATCATGAACATCTAAATCCAAAATGTTACGCTCTAGTAAAGAAGATTTACAAACCTCCACAGTAGTGTTGTCTAGCTTACAGCCATTTTCATTGTTGACTTTACCTACCTTGTCTTCTATCAGAGGAGAGTTTCTCTGCTCTAGCTCCTCTACTACATCACCTGCTGCGACATCAGCATGAGCAGCATCCGTACAAATCGAATTCTTTGCAGTATACAAAGTCTTCAGGCTGTGTTCAACGACACACGACTGAAACATGGCTCTCTCTTCTAGGTCCTTCACTGGATTTTCAATCAGAGGATTATCCACAACAACAGGATCTGGAATCACTCTGGAACCAGCAATATCATTTCCTAATAGAAAATCAATGTTAGGTATAGGTAATGAGTCAACAACTCCTACAACAGTATTCCCTGTAAACAAATTACAATCCACATGCAACTTTACTCGGGGTACTGTAGTCAGTCCACCAGTGCTCCTCAGAATTACACTATCTTGAGTCATACAATTCTCTATCCCAGGAACTGCATCTCTGACCACCAAGCTGTGCGACGAACCCGTATCTCGTACTATCCTGACAGAGATTCCATTGGAACTTTCATCTGGAACACAAAGTTTTCCTTTAAAACAGAAAGGTTTAAATTTCTCTCCAACCACAGGAGACTTTTCTTTACCATACCTACACATTCTCGGGAGAGAACAAGCTACACTCCCTGTCTTTTCTTTGTTTTTAAGCCATCCAGGACAATTTCTGTGAATATGTCCAACCTCACCACAAAAATAACATTTCACAACAGTACTACTATTACTTCCAGCATAGTCCTTCCCTTGGCCTTTAATTTTACTCCGGCCAGGACTATTATGTGGTGAATTCTGCAATGATTTGCAAGGTGATGTATGTGGTGATCTCCTGTAATTGTTTCCCCTTTTAAATGGCTTTAACAGACCAAAATTCTCAGCCAGAGTAGTAGCTCTCTGCAAAGTTGTAACTTCTCTTTCGAAGAAATATCTCTGTACATCAACAGGAATTCCCCTTAAAAATTGTTCAAGTAATATCAACTCTCTGTACTCTTCCATGCACGTGACTCCAGTTGCTTTAATCCACTTATCATGAAGTTTAACAATACCATGGGTATACTCTACATATGATTGTTTATCACATTTACGAAACCATATAAATCACAAACGATAATACTCAGGAGTAAGTTCATATATCTTAAGTATATTATCTTTGATAAAATCATAATCCTTGCACTCACTTGCATTCAAAGACAGAAAAGCAGACCTAGCTTTTTCTACCAAAGCAGGTTGAATAATCACAGGCCAGACCTCCTTAGGCCAACTTAAACTTTGAGCTAACTTCTCGAAAAGTAAAAAAAAATCATCAGGTTCAGACTCATCAAATTTAGGCACAATCTTAGTAAACTTACTTACATCAGGAATACTTTCGTCCATAAGAGAAATTTTACTTTTACCTCCACTCTTGAGGGCTTCTAACTTTAACTGATATTCTTTTTCTTCTCTATTTAACCTGTCTTGCCACTCAAGTTCTTCCCTTTTTAATCTGTCCTGACCAAGTTCTTTGTCCTGACGCTCAAGTTCTTCCCTTTTTAATCTGTCCTGACGCTCAAGTTCTTCCTTTCTTTTTATTTTTTCTATTTCCTCTCTTTCTCTTGCATACTGAATTTGTAGTCGTTTTACCTCTAAGACTGAACTACCTTCGTCACATAAATCAAAGGACCCTTCCGAGAAAACTCCATCATCGACTAACTTCGATATCACGTTACTCTTAACCTGAGATTTACGCCACGATCTCTTTATGTCTTTATCAAACTTATAGTGATGAGCGATCTCTAACCAATCATCCTTTCGCACCCGGTGCGAACTCAAATAACCACTCGTAGTATTTTCAACAAACTCACTGATGCTAAAGAACTCCATAATTATAAACTTAGTATACTAATTATCACTTATATAAACTGCACAAAGAGAAATAAATTTGAAGATACAAAAACCAATACGTTGAAACGCATATAACAAATCTTGCATAATAACGACCATTACAAACAATTACCGACGGTTAACAAATTTCAACCCTGGACAGACCCCCACTTGTTACGATCTTCTTCTAATACTCTAGTGTTTTTAGATAGAGAAACGTAAATATTTTGTTTACCCAAGGTAATTGTTCAAACACCATTAAAATTAATGTAACTATTTAATGATTAATTTACTATTACCGAAACCCAAAAATACACAGTAAAGATATCACGGGATACTTATAAAATAAAGAGAGTATTAACACTTTACACTACATAACATGACACAAACGAAATACATAACATGACAATAAACTCATTAACGTAAAAAATACTCGAATACATAACATGACAATAAACTCATTAACGTAAAAAATACTCGAATACCTCGTACTCACTTAATACAGAGTAAACACTTCAAAATGCAAAGTCACGAACATAGAAGATGAAATACAAGAGAATCAATACTTTACCCTTAATAAAACTTTGCCCATTTCGTAATATTAGTAAGTATTAACCACCACTTGTCACTCCAATTCCAGGAGACACACTGCTACGTACAAAACTAGGTAGCCAAGTAAACTTTGAAAAGGACCAAAACAGAACTTTACATAAGAAAACCAAGGAATATAAATACAAAACATCATACTTTCGGATCCAACCTACGCCGCCATCTATTGGTTGATCCGCGCATCTCAAGCAAAAACAATTACAAATAAATCAAGATATAACATATATATATATATATATATATATATATATATATATATATATATATATATATATATATATATATATATATATATATATGTGTGTGTGTGTGTGTGTGTGTGTGTGTGTGTGTATATATATATATATATATATATATATATATATATATATATATATATATATATATATATATATATATATATATATATATATATATATATATATATATATATATATATATATATATACTGTATATGTTACGCTCAATGTTAATAATTGCCTGATGTGTACATTAGGCAGCGGAAATTACCTACTGTGTACTTTAAGCAAACAGTTTTCCTAATATTTATATTGTGCAAAATGCGTGCCTAATCTGCACATTAAGCAAGACTTTTAGATTAGGCAACCATATTTTGCCTGAATTGGATCGAGTGTTACGCTGTCCTGTGTGTGGGGGGAAGCGTTTGTGGGGAGTGCGTGGACTGTGTGAATACGTGGACTGTGTGAGTACGTGGGAGTGTTTGTCGTGGAGTGAAGTGTGGTTGTGGTGTGTGGAGTGACATAGTCCATTTAAAGTAATGTTTGGCCAAGAACCCCAAGTTGGACTAGGATCGTCTGTCCTGCCAAGGTCTGCTCTTAAGGAAATTGCCACTGAAGAAGATCTTGAGACATTTGTAGAGAACGAAGAGGGCGACGAAGATGCAGTGACAGGAGTAACAGCACAGGTGGAGAGTGACGGAGATGCAGTGATAGGAGCAACACCAGAAGTGGAGGGTGACGAAGATGCATTGACAGGAGCAACAGCAGAGGTGGAGAGTGACGAAGATGCAGTGACAGGAGCGACAGCACAGGTGGAGAGTGACGGAGATGCAGTGATAGGAGCAACAGCAGAAGTGGAGGGTGACGAAGATGCATTGACAGGAGCAACAGCAGAGGTGGAGAGTGACGAAAATGCAGTGACAGGAGCAACAGCAGAAGTGGAGGGTGACGAAGATGCATTGACAGGAGCAACAGCAGAGGTGGAGAGTGACGAAGATGCAGTGACAGGAGCGACAGCAGAGACACAAAGTGGGTGTTTCCAGGAAATCCGAGATGCAGCTGATGCAGGACAATCCAAAGCAGCAGTTCGGATGATACGTCGTGGCAATCAATTAGTTCGACGATTAGAAGTTGGGCAGTGTGCTACATTGAGAGTTCCAGACGTTGATCACGGCCCGACTGATCCCAAGAATCTTCTGGTTGTCATGAAAGAAGATGGGCTGTATACTGTAGGTTGCCGTGAGGGAGTTCTTGGATCCAAATACACAGCAGCTGATTTAAGTCCTATAGATCAGGTTTTGATTAAAACCGATGATGTTCCTGATATTCGTCTCACTTTGAGAACAACAACAGCAAAGGCTACTGGAGGACAAGGGTTTGTAAAGTGTCAATGTAGGACGCAGTGTTTGTTAGGACGATGCAGCTGTCGCAAGAAAGAAATAAAATGCAACTCTCGCTGTCACCCAGGCAGAGCGTGCAAAAATTAAGTGTTGTCAGTGTCACTGTGAATAACAGTTTTGTTTTTGTTTATTTGTGTTTACTTCATTTTGTGTAGCTATTATAAAAGTCTCTCTGGAATAAAGTTCATGTTTTTATCAGTTTGTATCAGTGTCTCTTTGTGCTCCTTCCGCCTATTCATATTCACATTAGACAAAATTGTGTGACATTCACATTCCGCAAAACAGGATTGCATAATGTGTGCAATAGGCAATTTTAAGAGTTTTTCTGCCTAATATGTACACTGGGCAAATGATTTTGCCCAGTGTTCACATTGGGAAAAAATATGCTTAATGTACACATAAGGCAGCTATTGACATTGAGCATAACATATATATATATATATATATATATATATATATATATATATATATATATATATATATATATATATATATATATATATATATATATATATATATATATATTGTAAGGACATCTCTTCCTCTGTCGTCCAGGAATTTCACCGAATTCTCTATTTTATTTAAATTCTCCTTTTGCCACACTGTGGCTAACTCTATATATTTATTCCGTTCCCTCAGAGCTACAATTTCATGTATTTATTATTTCATTACCTATTTCTATTGACTTGTAATTCAAGTATTTGTGCGTGTGTAAAAACACACATATTTTGGCGGTTAGTTCAAGCCGAATTGACGCTTGTGCGCATGCTACTTTTCCGTCTGCACCCTGTATTATATTCCCACATATGTTTGAATAAACTATCAGTTGTCGTTGGTGAAGCTTGCCTCACTCTCCTTACAACTGGTGACCCCGGAGTTGAAGTAGCATCAGCGGTTTTGGCTTTTCCATTAATGGACTTATTACGGCCGTGCTACCTTCTTTTATTCCGTTACCTTAGGCGTGAGCTTCAGCCTTTGGTGCTCCCACACCTCGGTGCATGTAAGGCAGTAGGTTGAGCTTACCCGACATATCAACTTCCCACCTCTTCGCCGACTCGTCGACTGACCACAATGGCGGATTCAACCCGCCCATCATGCCCAACGGCCTCGCCTCCACACCCAAAGTCAAGCATGCCACCGTTTTCTCAACACAACACTGCTTCCTGGTTCCTGAGAGTGGACGTACTCTTCCGAGTCGCTAGGCTCAGCGACTCCTGCGCCAAGGCCGACATCGTTCTCACCTCCATCCCAGAGGAGGTATTCGACAAGATTTCCCCATGGCTCGACGCCCAGGCTGGCCAAGTTTCCTACGTAGACCTGAGAACGAAACTCATCGGTATCTACTCACTCTCCGTGAAAGTCCTGGACCTCGCCGGCAAACCCATGGGTGACACCTCTCCTGTCGAGGCATGGGACGAATTAACCGGCCTGCTAATGCTCCCAGAAAATGACAGCAACGGCCGACGGCGTGAGATTAGCCTATCTCGTGAGATTTTCCTTCGACGCCTATCGCAGGACGTAAGGGCCCAATTGACGGACGCCGACACACTTCCGATGAATGAACTCCTGTCAAAGACTCAGAAGCTCCACGAGGCCTCCAAAGCATCTTGCCTCGGGGCATCATCAGTATCGTCTTTGTTCTCCTCCTTCAGCTGCTCTTCCATAGACTCTTCAGCAACGGCTCCTGACGACGACGACGAGATCAACGTTCTAGCAAAAAACCACCGCAACCGACACGTCCGAACCCTAGGCCTAACCCAGCATGGTCCTTCTACCACCAACAGTTCGGCAGCGACGCCAAGAAATGTAGAGCACCGTGCCACTTCCCTAGAAGATGACGCCAGAAGAGACCACCTACCACCATCGCAGCTGCAGGAAACCAAAACAAGAATGGTTTCTATATCCTCGACACCGTGTCCAACCGTAGAATCATGGTCAACACCGGCGCTATGCAGTCAACGTTCCCGCCGTCACAAGCCGACCTAGACCGTGGTCCCAGCAAAGACGCCCCCTCACTCCTCGCCGCCAACGGATCTCCCATACGGTGTTATGGGACCAGGACCCTCATGGGCCGTTCATATTCCTGGCCCTTCGCCATTGCTGACATTAGTCGCCCCCTCCTCAGTGCAGATTTTCTCGCTCACCACGGACTACTTGTTGACGTTGCTGGGAAACGCCTCATCAACACAGGAACCTGCCAGTCCTGCGCCCTAAGAGCCGGCCCCGCCACAATATCAGTATCCGCTGTAACGACGCAGCCCTACGCCGACCTCCTGCAAGAATTTCGTGACGTTTTCAAGCCCGAGCTCCGACAATCGCCTGGATCCCCCTCCAAGCACAGGATCTACCATCACATCACAACAACGGGACCTCTTACTCACGCCAAATTCAGCCGCCTCCCGCCCCAGAAGCTGGACACCAAATGCGCCTTTGAGGACATGAAACGCATGGGTATCTGTAAGAAAGCATCGAGCCCCTGGGCATCTCCCCTACACATGGTAAAGAAGCCTGACGGGACCTGGAGACCTTGCGGCGACTACAGGCGCCTCAACCTCATCACAACGCCCGACCACTACCACCTGCCCAACATGCAAGACCTGACGAATGCGTTGCATGGCGCGAAATACTTCACCAAGATGGACCTTCTCAAGTCTTACTTCCAGGTCCCCGTATTTCTGGAGGACATTCCGAAGACTGCAATTGTGACACCATTCGGATCCTATACCTTCGCATACTCAACCTTCGGCCTACGCAATGCGGGGGCGACCTTCCAACGACTAATGGGTAGCATCCTGGGCAACCTACCATTCTGCGTCTGCTACGTCGACGACATCCTGATATTCTCAAAGACCAAGGAGGAATACCGGAGGCACGTCCGCGCCGTCCTCAAACGCCTACAGGAGAATGGCCTGGTCGTACGTTTCGACAAATGCACGTTCGGCGCGGAAGCAGTGGACTTTCTTGGTCATCGCGTATCCTCGTGCGGGGTAAAACACATGACAGCCAAGGTGGACGCCATCAGAAAGTTCCCGGTACCTACGACCACCCGCCAACTTCAAGAGTTCCTGGGGATGGTCAATTACTACAGGCGCTTCATCCCCAACGTCGCACAGACCCTGACACCCCTCGACGATGTCCTGAAGGGAAAGGCGAAGAAACTTGAGTGGGGTTTTCCCCAACAAAACGCACTCACCCGGACAAAGGACGCCCTCGCAAAAGCCACCACCCTGGCTTATTTCGACGATAACGTACCCCTATGACTGACGACCGATGCCAGCAACGTCACCTGTGGGGCTGTGCTGGAACAGCTCGTCGATGGTTCTCTTCGACCGCTGGCATTCTTGAGCAGGAAATTGAAACCCGCCGAAACAAGATACAGCACCTTCGACAGGGAACCCCTCGCCGTCTACCTCGCCGTCCGCCACTTCAGGCACATCCTAGAGGGCACACCCTTCACAATCGTGATGGACCATCAACCCCTCGTACACGCCTTCACAAAATCGACAGACGCATGGTCCTCCCGACAACAACGTCATCTCGCAGCAATCGCCGAATTCGGGTGCTCCATAAGCTACGTTCCTGGAAAGAAAAACCCAGTCGCGGACGCCCTTTCAAAGATTGAAATCGACGCAATCCACCTGGGAATTAATTACTCCAACCTCGCATCCGAGCAGTACACCGACCAAGAGGCACAGGATCACCTGACGGGGCCATCCACGCTCAAGATAACTGCGATTCCCCTCGGGCCAGTAGGAGTAACTATCCTCTGCGACACCAGCACCGGCCGCCCACGTCCCTGGTTTCCAGCTTCCTGCTGAAGAAAAATATTCGACATCATCCATGGACTTTCACACCCCTCGGGACGCACCACTGCTCGCCTTCTGTCTGAAAAGTTCGTCTGGCCAGGGATCAAAAAGGACGCCCGGGAATGGGTGAAGACATGCATCAACTGCCAATCAAGCAAAATCAACCGCCACACCGAATCGGGGATAGGTGATTTTCCCCAACCGAAAAGACGTTTCGGTCACATACACATCGACGTCATGGGACCGTTGCCCCCTTTGAGATCTGCTCGCTACCTGCTGACAATCATCCAACGCTCCACGAGGTGGTTGGAAGCATTGCCGATGACCGAAGCTACGACCCAAGCATGCGCCGAAGGCCTTTTGTCAAGCTGGGTGAGCAGATTTGGCGTTCCTAACGACATCACGACAGACAGAGGCCCCGCTTTCCTGTCGGAGATATGGCTCGCTCTGGCAAACCTGATGGGAACGACTCTCCACAGCACCACGGCATACAACCCAGCAGCAAACGGCATGGTCGAACTGCACTGACGGGGACTGGAAATCACGACTTCCTTGGGTACTCCTCGGCCTTCGCACCGCCCCTCGCGCAGATGGCGAGCCATCGCCCGCCGAAAAGGTTTACGGAGAGGCGCTCACAGTCCCCGGAAATTCAGGCCATGTCTTAAAACTTACCAGGACAGAACTAAGCATTTCCAGCCAAAGAACCTGGATGACTGCGGGTATGTTTTCGTCCGTGTCGACGCTCATCGACAGCCGCTAACCAGACCTTATAGAGGCCCCTACCGAGTAATCAAGAAAACGACGAAAGCCTTCCTTCGCGACGTGCATGGCCAAGAAGATTGGGTCTCAATAGACAGCGTGAAACCAGTGTTTCTCGAAGGGAGCGACACTGCCTCCGCGGGACCTGGCAGATCCAGAGTGCCACCTCAAAACAAGGCGCCCAATGAGAAGAAAAGCAACAAATGACGACGAGAGGTAGCGATCCATACACCGACCGCCGACGTGCCACTCCGTTCAAGAACAAGAGGAACCCTCTGACGCCCGAAACGATACGAAGATTAGTTTCATCAGCCCTCTACGCCGCCTGATGTCTTGGGGGGGGGAGTACTTGTGAGGACATCACTTCCTCCGTAGTCCAGTTATTTCACCGAATTCTCTATTTTATTTAAATCCTCCTTTCGCCACACTGTGGCTAACTGTATATATTTATTTCGCTAACTCA